>NC_091491.1:8068776-8222560 GCF_947461875.1 Haliaeetus albicilla
CTCAAGTAGCAAAAATTGCATCAGGGGTAATAACCCGTGCTTGGTGGCGAGGGCACCACGGCATCTTCCTCCAGTGAGCCTTACCCAGGGTCAATGCAGTCCTGGATATCCGCCACCCAGGAGTGCTTCTGCAGGGAGTCGATGGTCTCCAGGATGTATTCAGCCCCGTTCTCCACCTGCAGGCAATGCGGGACAGTGTCAGGCTGTGCCAGGGTCCTGCCACCTACCCCAGGGCAAAGCACACCCCGTAACCCAGCTGGACCCCCACATTCACTGGCTGCTATGAAACAGCACCTTGGTTGAACAGGAGAGTTGTCTGCCTCATCCCAGCCAAGGGATGCCGAGGGGTGACCCACAGAGATGCTTTGGTGTGTCCAAGCGTGACCCCTGACCAAAGTCAGGGCTCAGAGGAAAATCCCCACCCCGTCATTATCAGCAAATGCATCACAAGATTTTTACAGCCTCCGTGGCAAAACCACACCTGGCTGGCAGCATCAGGGTGCATGGCACCACACACCAGCACAGACAGCATCCCTCGCTTCTGGGGAGCCTCAGTGTCCCCCAAAAACTAGCTCTGCACAGGTAGAGCAGAAGCCATACTGCTTTCTGCCCCCAAATCCTGCCAGACTCCTAAATCCAGGCATTTAAAACCTCTCCTCTGTTATCTTTTCTGCCTGCTGGTCCATGAGGCTTCTGATTTCTGATTGCAACAGGGTGGGAGAGAAACCCACTTTAACAGGAAAAAAAAAATTAAAAATCAGGATGCAAAAGAGCCTCCAAAATTGCAAGCCCAAAGGAGCTGGGCCTTTCTGGGGCCAGGGAGGACCCAGAAGCCCCCACATCAGCGACAGAGCAGCAGGTCTCAGAAGCCATGCCATGCAATGCTGTGTGCCTCTGGGAGGTTTCCCCGCATCCCTCCCAGACCCCTTATACATCGCGTTCCCGAGCTGGTGAGGCAGCCCTGACTCCAGGAGGGTATCGCATTGCCAGCTGAGACAACCTCCTAGCAAATTAAATTAATCACAAACAACTGAATCACTGTCCTGAAAATAAGCAGGGCATGCAGGGAGCAGTGCCCAGCGCCTGGGCTGGGGCCAAGCTGCTCCCCTGCTGCAGCCCAGGGCTGTGCATGGGTGATCCTGCCCCGAGCAGAAGCGGAGGTGAGCAGCAAAGATCTCTCCCTCTGTTTGTCTAACCAGAGGAAAGGAGCCTCTCTGGCATTCTGAGGGCAACGCATGAAGCTGGCGTGGGAGACGGGCTGGTCTCTCATGCAGAGCATGACAGTAAGCAAAGCACGTGCAGGGCTTGGGTGTTTTGCAAGTGCCTGCTTGTGCAATGGAAAAAAATGCATGTACGTGGTGTCTGACAGGCGGTGGGGACATGCTGCCTGCTAATTTTTAGGCAATTTGATAGAAACTATTCCAGCGTGGCCTCCCTGAACAAGGCAGGGGCTCTTCCACCCATCATAACCTGCCAGAGTGTGGCACATTGCATGCGAAGGTTGAGACCAGGCTGGACACTAGCCCCGTAGATGGGAAGGCAGCAGGGAAACCACAGCAGCCAACTTCCTTTCTTGCATCTTTAATCCATACCCCGACATCGAAGGGTTTTTCACCCCCTCTGCAAGTCCACCCAGCAAAGGGGGAATGCAAAAGAGCAGCAGGGAGATGTCCCAGCAAGAAGGGCTGGGGCAGAAAGTGAGCTACAAATAATAAAGGATGTCAGGAATAAAGGAAAAGCATCCTGCACCGACAGCCGGGAGGGGAGGGCAAAGGCTGGCTGGAACGGCAGGAGAGAGGCAGCAGGAGATGAGAAGCCAGCAGATGGGCTCAATGCTGTGTTCACTGCCTCGGGTAACTCAAAGGATCGATTGCAATCAATTAACCCCGTGGCAGGGTAAGCACCCTGGCCAGAACAGGGCAGGAGCAGGGTTGAGGGTACCTGGTAAGTCAGGCGTGTTCAGACAGGCAGGGTTTGGAGCGTTCCCCGGGGTAATTAAGGAAATGGCTGAAGCAGTCACAGGGCTGTTAGCGGTGGGAGTGGAGAGAGCATGTCTGGCTCCAAAAGATGGGAAGAGGGCAAGCCCAGAGCCCTCCTCCAGCAGCAAGAGAAACCAACCCTCCACAGGCACCCAAGAAGCATCCTGGAGCTGAATCCCCCCTAGCAGGGATCTGCCATGACCAAACCCTGTCACACCCATCTGCTCGTGCTCGTGACAGCCCCAGGGATGGGGAGAAGCAGCGTCACATCCTTGGCGTTGGCCACGCTTCGGACACTGATGTGACACTTCAGCAAGCAGGGTAGCAAGATATGGTTAAGATGACTCTTGTAAGGGGATCTAGAAAACATGATCAGAAGTAGCTGATGAGCCATATTCCAAGAGCAGTTATCGATGGCTAACAGGTTATCGATGGCTAACGATCGAAGCCGAGGGATATGCTCAGAAGCCCCTTCACATCAAGGACTCTTTCTGTGCGTGCTGCTCTTCAGTAATGATTAGGACAAAAGCAAAGGATGCCTAATCAATTCATGGATGACACCGCGTTGCAAGTGTGTTGAAGGATGAGGCAAGAATTCAAATGAACTCATCAAAGCTGAGAAATGCTCGGTGGAAGTAAAAGCTGAAACCAGCCTCCAGCACAAGGACACAAGCGAGCTCTGGGCTCACGCTGATCACTCTGGGCGTCTGGGCTGGGGAACCACGACTCTGGAGCAGTTCTGCAAAAAGCATCGAGGGGTTACACCAGCCCACAAGCTGCGTATGAGTCAACATCATCATCAGGGTACAAAGAAAGCAAGTGGATCAACTTGAGCTGGATAAAGAGGAAGAAGAAGGGAGAAGCAATCAAAGAAGCAGCAATCCTTCCCATCTGCTCCTGGCCACAGCACCATGTACATTTTGGGGCATTCTCTCTCCAGATCTCTCAAGGAAAGCGGGGAGGACCTTGGGCTGGTCAGTCTGGAGAGGAGAAAATGCATGAGGTTGGTCTCTGAAGCACAGAAGACAACAGCTGTATTATCCTCTGTGTCCATTGTGGCCACCGACCGCAGCAGAGGTTGAGGTTGAACAGCAAGAAGCCCTTGGGGCAGGGAGGATGGCCTGGAGGAGGCTGTCAGGAGGTGTGGGAGCTTTATAAGGAGCCAGGTTTGGTGGAAAGGGATTTCCTGCAGGAAAGTGTGGCAGGGCCAGGCAGGCTACCAGGCTTGGGGGCTTTCACGAAGCCAGGTTCCATTTTTTCCCTCTGCTTTCACAGTTTTCTAAGCTTTTAAGCAGGTGCATTCAGTCGGGAAGCCCGGCCTTTCCGCTCTGCCTTTGCCACACGCTTATAGGGAGAAGCATCAGGGAGAGAGGTGGTTTTTTTTAGCAGAGGCAGGACACAGAAATCCTCAAAATGCTGGTGTTCCCCCACATACATATGCTACCTCCCAACCAGGCACGTCCAACAGCTCTGATGGAGAACACGAGTCCGTTAGTACGAGCAAGGAGGCGCAGCCTCATTAGCTGGAGAGAAACACTATCTTCAACAACATGTCCATCATCATGGTGGCACATCACACCCCAAGCTGGGACCGTGTGAAATTCAGCCCTGATCTGCCATAACAAGTTGTTCCCTTTCAGCAGAGCAGGAGGGGGCATTAAGCTAATTAATTGCATGATATGGAAACTCTTTCTGGGGAGAGAGAGAGACTTTCACTCTCTGCTCATGCCCCCAGACTTGCATGGGGTGGTTGATCCCCAGGGCCTCGGTGGCCCCACACAGCCGTTCCCATTGCCCCGTGTCGATGAAACAGCCACCACGTGCCACCGATCCGGGGCAGCAGCAGTCACAAAACCACAGGCAGCCACACCAAAGAGCGTTTCTCCTTGCAGGTTGTCTCTGGACACTAATTTAACCTGTCTCCTGGTGACACGGAGAAGAAAACCCCACGGGGAAAGTCAGGCAAACAGCTCGATCCCAAAATACCTGGGCGTCAGGTGGAGGTTGCATCATTTTGGAGGGGGGGGACGACACGCACAACTCGGGGAGGGGAGGCAGCGATCCCGCAGGGAGCATTAGAGCTGTTGGCGTCTCAGCTCCGAAAACCAAGGCAACGATCCCCTTGGGGACTAAGCATCCCTGCAGCGGGGGCTGGATGTGAGCACGGATGGGGTCCCCGTTGGAATACGCACTGCTGTCGCCCTGCTCTCACCTTTAGGACGAAGGTGTTGTCTTTGTCGGGCATCTCCAACGGCATGGTGGTGCGGACCTCAATGATGGCCGACAGCGGGATGCTCACCTTGGGTTTGGAAGCCTGGGAAAAGAAAAACAAAGAAAAAATTAAAAGAAATCGATAAATAAAAGTCACTCAATTGAATCAAACTCTCCCGGGGGACGATGCAGCATGGCTTTCAGAGGCAAGATCGCGGCTCAGCCTGCACGGTTATTACAGAGGGGGGGAAAAAAACGCATTGATTTCCTTCATGTGCCTGATAACTCCAAGCTCTTTTAATTAAACCAAGAGGCGGCCCCGTGGAAGATAGGGAGGTTAGTGCATTTAACTGCCAAACCTCTTCCTTGCTCCAGCGCAGACTGATATGCCAGCTCTGCCAAGACCACTTATTTCTCTCCTTTATAAACCCTCTCCCGATGGAGATGTGCTATCTGATGGGGGACAGTTCCTACGCAGAAAGCAGCCCAGGAAGACTCCCCATTTATGTAGCACAGGAGCAGCATTTCAATTGAGAAGCTACGACGCAGCAGCCTTAGCCATGCAGGGAATTCTAATTACATTAAACTAAAGAAAAATGAATTTCTCCCGGGGACCCTGGCACCCGCCGGAGCCTCGATGTGGGGGCAGGACCCGGTGCCTCCCAGTTGAAGTCTCTGCTGAGCAACAAATTCCCCAGATATTTGTTTTAATTATAACAAATCCCTCCAAAGGAGCCTGTGGAGCTGCTCCCGAGGGCTGGTCCCCTCCGGGATTCGGAGAATCGTGGCTGCAGGAAGCAGAGATGCAATTCAGTCACTGAAACCTGCGTCTGGTACCTTGGGTGCACGGGATGGGACGAGGCCGGTGATGAGCACTGGGCTGCACGTTACCTACAGTGGGTTCAGTTCCCTTTTTTGGGGGGGAAAAAATAAATAATCCAAGACAGAACAGGAACTGCTTTTTCCCCTCCAGGATGTTTCGTTTCCACCAGCCCCAGGGCCCCAGCGCTGCCTCCAGGCACCTCTCGGCCATGTGGGGCTCAGCCCTGCCCCGGGGAATTTTTCCATTTTGGTGTTTGCACAGGAGAAGGTCAAAAAGGAAGAGGCAGCTGCTTCGAAAGGAAATAAAATAGGGTGTTAATTCACCCGTGAGCCAGAGAAGGGTATTCTCCAGGAAGGCTCTTCCCTTTAAAGATTTAAAGACGTGACCATAGTTTTTGTAGGGCCTACACAAAAACAGCGCTGTGGGCTGCTGCAGCAAGAAACTGTTTTCCTCCAGCTGTGCCAGGCTGGTGCCACTTTTACAGCTGAATCATTTGCCAGATGGAAAGCAAGATGGGATGAAGGGAGAAAAATGCAAACCAAAGCTGGGTGTGATTATAACAGAAGAGCAGACAATGTTCATAAAAGTTGCCATAAAATAATTTCAAAATTGATTTTTAGAGGCAAATCAAGATACATCAAAAAAAATGCCTCTATGAGCACTTTTTTAAATGTTTTAAGAGCAGAAGTTGTTCAATTTTAACCTGCGTTTATTGTCCCTTTGGTGTGGCCGGCGTGCCAGTGCTGCTCCGTGCAGCCTGCACCCCCTGGGCTCACCGGATCCTCCGTGCATCGTGCCAGGGACACGGTGGTTTCCTTCCAACCAGGTCTTGTGCTGTCCCTGGGCCGAGGAAGCCCCCCGAGCCAGCTACCAGCGATGCACGCCATCCGTACCAGCACTGAGCAGCTCTATAGAGAGATCCACTTGAGTTTAAACTCATGTTTTATATTTTATCAGGAAAGATGTGACAGTTAGGCGAGAGGCACGGACTAACACCAACAGTGCCAAGGTTCATTTCGTCCTCAAAAAATAGAAAATGCTGTTTAAAAATATGAAATATCCTGCTGTCCCTATGTATAATGTATGGATCCATCTCTCTACCAAACCGAGGGTTACCAGAGGTTCAGAGCACATCAAAACCCATGGAGCAGCAGCCCCGGGTGCGTCCCCGGCATGAGGACTCGTGTTCTTTCAGCTTTGCTACCAGGGACTGAAACATAAGCGGGGAAGTCCTGGAGAAGATGAAGTAAATGAGATTTGTCTTCCCTAGGTATTTAAATAACAGGAGATTTCATTACCAGCACATACAGCTAGTAACGCCCCAGGGAACGGCTTATTATTTGCCCTGTGCTCTTCAGAGAGGAGAACACCCAGCACAGGTGAGGCACAAGCACGGCGTTAGCACAGGTGAGGGTTTGGCACTGCAAGGCATCCCTTCACTCAGCCCAGGAGCAAAGGCGGTCCTGCGGCGAGAAGGGGACTGAAGGTCTCAGAATCCACATTTCTTGGGCAAACCGCTCCACCGCTCAGCCTTTCCCCCAGGGAAACAGGGACGTTTCCCTCCATCACGTGCAGGGGGGATGAGAAGGGGAGGGAGGATGTGCCGAGGACACGCCGCAATGAAAACCGGCTCCTGCTTTTGAAGCTTTCATTGAAATTACAGAAGAACAGCAGGTGCAGGCAAGGAAAAGTGATATTGTGGATAATAACAACAATAATATCAGTGTTCTTCTGCCCAGGAGGCTATGTAGCTGGGGCTGTCTGGGAGGAAAGCTGCAAAACCCACCCATGGCAGTGATGCTGCAGCCCTGGAGGGTATCACTGGTGCCTTCTGTCCCCATCACTACAAGCTACACTGGGGGGAGCCTTGCAGGTGTAAAATTACTCCAAACGAATTATTATTTTTAAAAGAAAAAAACCAACAAACCAAACCAAAACTGCTTTCAGAAAGTGGACTAGCAGCCCTCTGAGGTCTAAACCACAAAGCCCAGGCAGCGATCCCAGCCATACTGCTGCTGCATGAGCCACTGGTCAATGACATGTCTCCTCAACACACTGGGAAGAGAAAAAACCCTCTGGATGGCCTGGACACCCCATGTCTTGATGGGGGAATGAGCTTTTCTACCAAGATTGCTTACATCTGGGGGCCAAAGGACCAGGCAGAGGCTTCAGCATCTCTCCCAAGGGCTGTGGGGAAGAAGGGGGCTATGCCCTGGTGAACAGCAGCAATCAGGGCTTGCAGGTTGGATGGGTTTCAACCACGTTGTCCTGTCTATTCACATCTCAGCCACATGGCACCAAATCTCCCTCCGGACCAGAGCTGGATTTCATCCCAGCTCAGCAGTGGAAATAGGAAAAGCCTCAAGCAAAGCCCGACTGCTGCTTGAATTGCTCAGAAAAACAACAGCAGAGAAAATCCAGGACTTACCTTTGGAGGGACATAAAACTCGAGGAGGAACCTCTCTCCTTCTACTTTCACTGCTTTCCGGAGCAGGAGGCGGCACTTCTGCCACTGCGAGCTCCCCACACAGTTCGTGTCGTCAGCCACCATGTAGCGCAGCGTCCCCTCCCTCTGGATGTCCACCAGCTCCACCTTGGAGGAGGGCACCTTGGACAGGCGCAGCTTGTGGGTCCATTTCTCCCGTGGGTCACCAGGCTCCTTGCCCCCGGCCGGCCACGGCTCCCTCTCGGCTCTCCGGCTGCCCGGGGCAGCCTCGGCGCCCGGCTCCGGAGAGGACTTGCGATGCCACATCTCCTTCATACCATCCACCACACACAAGCTCATGTTCCTCAGGGAGAAGCCTTTCTTGAACTTGGGCTTGGCGGCAGCGTGGATGGAGACGTCCTCCGAGCTGCGGGACTGGCCGTAGGAGGACACCTTGCGTGCCTGCGCTTGCTGGGCTGGGCTCAGGTACCGTCCGGCACCCAACGGGGGGTCCATGCTGTCCAAGGACTCGGTGGACGTCTCCTCCTTCCTCGGGGTGACCTCGCGCCCGTAGGGGACGTGGCAGTTCTGCAGCCCCACGAAGGGCACGATGTTGTACTTGGTGGGGGAGTCGGACACGAACACCCGGCTGACCTCCAGGCTGAAGATGTCCAAGAAGTTGGCGGCGAAATGGTGGGAGAAGGAGGTCTCTGCCCCGGGGGTGTCGTAGTGGGGGTTCTCCTTCAGGAACTGGCAGAACTTTTGAGCGAAGTCGACGGCGGCTGCCTGGGCGTGCAGCTCGCAGAACTCCCTCCAGTCGGGGAGCGGGGAGGAGGGCTCCTGGCACAGGGCATCGCCGTTCATGGCTGCCCCATTCCACCTGCCGGCGGGCTGCGGGGGCGAGGGGACAGCGTGAGCGTGGGCACGGACACGGGCAACCCACCCTGTGCGGCCATGCCGTGTCCCCTCCCCAAATGGTGGTCTCCCCCCCGCCACGATATAGGAGCCGGTTTGCAGGCCCGGCGTACACAGAAGCACCACGGGAAAGCATTTTTGTGCCGTTCTCTCTCCACCTCATACGCTAGAAAAAAAATCTTGGCCCCGGCAGCAGCCATAAATTGTACTTATTTTACGATTATGACCATGCAAAAGCATTATTGATTTCTCATAAAACCGCTAAGGAGTCCCCGACCGGAGGAGCCCAGGGGGATTCGCCTTCAGGGTTTCTCTCGCCTGCGTGTTCTGCCTGGGCATGGCGGCAGCTCTCCCACGGGGTGAGGGAGCAGTGGGCATCCCAGTGGCACCTGCGTGGGTGCACAGGGTGGCACCCTCCCCTCTGCACCCAGCGGCTGGTCCTTCTCTTTCTCCATCCGTATTTCTGCCCTGATCCTTTGCCACATCAATTTTTTTTTTTTTTTTTTTTTTTTTTTTTGAGAGAGACTCATTAGAAGAGACACGGATGTTGCTTCTTCAAGTGGCTCTGCCAGAGCTGCTCGTTCCCAGGCTTTATAGCCCAGACCCTCCTCGGCCAGGTGACATCTCTGCTGGGGCAGGTGCTGCTCTCATGTCCCCCTGCCATGGCCGAGCCCTCACTGTCTGGTCACATCTCTGTCAGACCGAGCTGAGCTGCTGGAGCTACATGGGAGCTCAGCCCCTGCCCCTCACCATGAACATCAGGCACCGTGGCATAAGAGATAACCCCTGGACAGGTCCTCAGAGGCCAACAAGTCGGTAGGGTACAGGGGGGAAAAAAAAAAAACAACAACCCAAAACCAGAAGTCAGACCCAGGAGCCCACCAGAAGTTGAAGGGAGCTGAAGACCAGACCCGCACGCCCATGGGAGAAGCACCATGTTGCCCGACCTCCACACTGGTCCCTCTCCCAGTGGCCGTGAGACTCGCAGGGGCATGTGTGCATCTCCAGCTTTGTGCTTATGCTGCACTTCCCAAACCTCTTAACCTCATTTTGGGCAGCTTGAACCGCCTCCCCGGGAAGACCCCAGCAGCGATCACATCTCAAAAATCATCTCTCAGTGCCGAGACGGCTGGTGCCTGCTGGCGACGGCGAGCCTTGCCCAGTGAGCAACTGGGGCATCGCTCAGCTCACATCCCCAAACACACGTTCTGTGTGTCCAGGCACCCCTCCTTCCCGCCGAGGGCAGCAGTTTGGCTAATCCACCTCCGCTGGCTCAAATATAGAGCCCTGGGGTCTCTGCAGCTGCCATGCTCCAGACCCCTGCCAGACTTCAGGAAGGACGGGACAGGTCCCCTGGATTTTCCCGTTCTCCATTCACAGAGCAGTTCTTTTGCTGGCGAGGGATTAGTCCTGCTAATAAATCACGTGCAGTAACCCGCCAGCAGCTTACACGGCCAATAATTACCGCTCGGATGAACCGCACAAGCCACGGGATCAGGGCAGGCACTGGGGACTGGGCTAACCTGCTCCTCGTCCTCCAGACCCCAACCATGTTGGTCACCAGACCCCAGGCGGGACCGAGCCCCAAAAGCCGTGATCCAGAGCAGCAGCCGTGGCCAGGAGCCGGTTGCCATTTCCCCAGCACAATCCTACGGAGATGAGACACTGCCTGACCCATCAGCACAAAACATCTGAGCGCTCTGGCAGCACCTCCATCCGTGGAAGTGGCTCTCAAACCCCCTCAAACAGGGAGAAACTCACACGGGCAACAAAAGCGCTCAACAGGAAGAGAAACCCTGAGCTACTTGAGACCTAGAACTGGGGGAGCTTGGCTTCTCTGCTGTCTCATAAGGACCACGCAATTTCCCTCAGCAGTGCCTCTGCCCCCGACATGTGGCATCTTCCCACTTTCGGAACAGGGATGCCGCTCGGTGCCCCGGCTGTGCCAGGGAGGCAGTGAGGGCAGGGCACAGACATGGCCATTGAGGACCCGCACTGGCCCCCCATGCCCCACAGTGCCGTCACCAGTCCCCAGCAGAGCTCCAGCCCCTGCAGAAATCCCCGGCGAGGCTCTCCCCAGCATCGCAGGGCTTTCCCAGAGACCTGAGCGATCCTGCTCGCAGGGATCCATGCCAGCTGGGAAAAAACCCATCCCTGCAGTTTAGGAGCAGTGTCTGAATTTCCCCAAGAGACAGTAGGAAAGCAACAGAAAAATGCAAAGCTGTTTGTTACCCGCCCAGCAAATGCAATTCCTACTTATCCATCCATCACCAAGCAGAGAATTTAAAGACTCAGCTTGCGGCGGCGGCTACCGCCCTTTGGCTTTAAAATTCACAGCCCTGGCTCCCCACCACCACCCCGGGAGCTGCCCCGGCACCAAGCCACGAGCCAGGAGTATTTGGGCTTGGGGAGAAAAGGGGGGTGAAAAGGAATCTCCTGCTGCCAATCCAAGCGGGCATGGCAAGAGCAAGGGAAAAGAGCAGACAGGGGCTTAGAGGGGAAGAGAAAGCCCCACAGCGATGGGTTTGATTGCATCTGCCAGAAGGGAGCAGCTCAGCTCTGGCCCCAGGGCTGAGCCCCAGGGCTTTGCTGATGTCCCCCCACTGCGGATGGGGGGAGAACGCTTCTCGCCATCCATCTCTCCAGGAAGGACCAGTGCTACAGAGTGGGGCCTGCCTGCCCCAAACTGATGGATGGCAAACCAAGATGCAACAGCCTCTGAGAGATTAAGGGAAAAAAAGAAGAAAAAAAATAAAAGGCACTTCAAAAAAGATAAAGCCCCCAACAAAAAGCCTCGCCACCCAGGCACTGCAGCCAGGCTCAGAGACACGCACGCAGAGGCATCACAGCATCTTCCTTTCATCTGCACGGGGATGACAGACTTTAAAAGGCCAATTTATAAAAATGAAGCCTAGAGGAGAGACATCTGGCAGGTCTGAGGAGGCAGGGGGAGGGTGGGGGGTTTACCAACCCTGCACCGCGTCTCCACCTCCCCCTGCCCAGAGTGGGTCCATGAGCCCCCCAGCCAGGACCCAGCAACAGAGGCTGGGAGTAAGTGGGGTGTCTGGGGGCAGCCCCCCCGGGACCGCAAAGCCATTGCCACCCCGGCACCCACCCTGGCACGTACGCATTCACCTGATTTCAGCAGGAGACAGGCTCCCAATTATCTGCATAGATTTACCTTTAATCTCGGTGCCTCCGCTCCCCTCCATACCAACAGCACTGCCCCACTTCTTGAAATAACTTATCATGCCACAGACAGCATCCCTGGGCAGAACAGTGGAAGCGAAGACAAAAATAAGCTCAGGATGAAAATAAGCAGCAAATCTGCAATTGCTTTTTGGAAAGCAAGGGCCATCCGCTTCCAGCCCAGCTTACTGCGGGTTGCAGCGTGTTCCCAGGCACCTTTCGAAGGAGCCAAATCCCTTTGGAGGTGCTATCTGCCGACTCCAGAACTGGCTCAGGGGCCACAGCCTCGAGTCCCTGGCCTGGGTTACACGAGAGGACAGACATACGAATATATAAAACGAGGAGGTTTGTTGGCAAAGGGAAGCCACAGAGTGGCAACCAAGACATCAGGCTGGCGATGGGCTCCTAACCCCCCTGCACGAGTCCCCAAACACCTCCCAGAGCAGAGCTGCGCCCTGCTGCTGCTGTCACTTGGGAAAGCAAGTCAAGGTTTAAAAACGAAGGAAAAAAATAAAGGATTTCTGGGGATCAGCCAGGTGGAAACCCAGGTTGCAATCGCAGGCAAGAGCCAGCCGCTGGCAGCGATGTTATGACAGTATCTCCCAATAAGCTGTGATGATGCATCCCCTGCACCGGGGATGCGTGACGGCACACACAAGTAGAAAGATCTGAAAGTTGAAGTAAGCTCCTGACCTCAAGAAGAAATGAAATTTAAACTGTCAGCACAAAGTGCAAGAGACCATGAAAAAAAAGTCTCCAGTGAAGCAGGAGTCGGGGAGCAATGACAAAGCCGCTGGGATTTGCTGAACCAGAGACGTGAGGAGGAACCAACATCTAATGAGGTGTTAATAACCCGAACGCGCAACACCCGTCATGGGATAGCCAGCACAGCCAGCCCAGCGCTTGCTCCGAGGGCTTTATTTAAGGAAACAACCCTAATAAAGAGATGTTTCCCTTCCGCCCGGCGCAGCGCAGCCAGGCTGGGCCAAAGCAATCTAAAATTCAACGGGGGAAAAAACCCCACTGTCTGATGGAAGTTGCGAGAGGCAAGCCTGTATCCCTCCATCTCTACCTGCAGAGAGCTCCCAGGGCCAAGCATGCACCCGGCCGGGAGCAGGGAAAGGTGGGAGAGGAAGGAAAAGTCCACACAAAGGTGTGCAGTGGAGCCCTGGCTCATGGGGAAGGAGGTCCCCAGCTCGGTCCCGGCTGCTCCGACCCAGCAAGCTGCTCAGTTTCCAGCAAGATCGATGCCACTCCGAGCCCCGGCTGGCGATCCCGCGGGAATGACGCGAGGAAACCCAGGCACCTGCTCCCCCAGAAAAGCGCCTGACCTCAGCGTGCTGGGCCAGGGGAGATCCCCAAGTCACGAGCGGGTCCAAGAGCAAGGCGATACCTCCCCGGCCCCTCTGGCAGCTTGCAAGGGAGCCTGGCGCCTGCCTGTATGGCCCCGAAGCACTGCCTGCCCCTGGCAGACGGGGAAATAGCTAAAACTGGGATTGGGACTGCCCTTGGGAATGCCAAGGCAGGGTGAGTAGCACACGGGGCTCAGAGCTGACAGCAGAAGGGAAGCAAGCACGTCATCTTTGCTCTTACTGCGCGAGCCCAAAGGGATGGAGGATGCTGTTGGCCACGGAGCTGATGTCCCCCGCTTCCACAGCAGACACCTGAACCATTCAAAGACCAAGCGACCTCCTACCAGGGGCTTCCTTTGCCACCTCAGGGGACTGGGAAGGGTCCCAGCCCTCAAGACCCATTAGAGCTTTAACCACACACAGAGACCGAGCTGAGGAAGACAAAGCTGTAGGGCAGAAAAGCAAAAGTTATCTGCTCTTTTGTGTTACACACCCCTCCAGGCCCACTTACTATCCCCACCACAGCCCTAGGGTGGGAGAAGTTGATTGCTCTCTGCGCTCCTCATTGCTCCATGTACTATTTATACCCTGTAGATCTTAAATCAGACTGGCTGCCTGAATCAGATAGAAGTGGAAACAATCTTTGTTACTCTCATTTACTGCCCATCCCACTAAAATATTAATGGAACAGCATTTTACCCTCAAATTTAATGGTCAAACCACCTTCCTTGAACCAATCCCCCATTAAACGTGTGCTTTGACTCCCTGCCCAGATGCACCATAGGGTCCTCCTGTCACCTGCAGCCTAGAAAACATTTGTCTGGACTCAAAAGGCTTCTCGGGTCTTTTTCCGCTGGCCGATGAGGGATTCCTCTGGCCGCAGCATTAGCTGGAGGGGCTCTCAAAACAGATGCCCCCAAAGCACCCAACAGTGTTGGATGGCTATTTTCCAGGGCAGGGTTTCAGGGCGGAGGTGCTGAAGGGAGACATCTTCAAAAGATAAAATGGGCAAGAAATGACCCTTTTTTCCCCGCTTCTTGCACATCCGACAGTCCCCCCACAGCTCTGGTTGCAATCCTCCAGTTCTGCATCCCGATGCCAACCCCACAGGAACCAACGCTCCTGTAAATATACCAGGCTTTGGGGGCCGCATCCTGCCCGCAGCGGCGCAGCCCGAACGCAGCTCCCACCTGCTGCTGACTTACTGAGCAAGTCCCCAGCACTGCTCACCCTATGCCAGGGGACCCGCTCCTGGCCAGGACCCCTGGGTGCTGGAGGACACACGGACGCTCTCCATTCCCACATGCAGCCAGTCTGCCCAGAGCAGCCAGGCAGAGCCCACCCCCGTGAGAGTTCCCCAGCAAAACCTGAGATTTTTCTCCATTTCCCGCTATTCTTACCAACTTCATATCACACAGCTGTTTCTCTCCCTCCCCTCCAAAACCCCCCAGTGTACGTTTTACCTCCCATGCTGACAGCTGCTGGAAAATAAAGACAAGTTAATAGACAAGATCCACTGGATCTTAGATAATCTCTTCCCTGAGTAATTCCATCCAGCTTGCAGGGAACCACGCTGCCAGCCCATGCGCGGGGCTGGAGCATCACCCAAGCCACTTAGCACGCTGCTGATCCAGGCACACCGGCGTGGGACCTGAGGGGTCTCAACTTCACCCATGGGGAGGGGGACCCCAGGGTGCAGTGATGCGATGATGTGCAAAGCATCGCTACAGCTGGGCATCATGAATGCAGCCTGGGGCTTGGAGGCAGCATGATGTGTCTGGAAATAAAGCAAAGACACGCCTTAAATGCCCCGAAAGAAAAACTGGCAATTTCTTGAAAAAATAAAATAAAATAAAAATTTAAAAAATAGAGCTTTTCGTAAAGGAGGTCAGAGGCTGTTGTCCCTTCCCTCTTCCTCAGGTGCTACCTCACCTGCCTGTCTCCGGCCAGGGAGCTTCCCACAGAAGACTAACCAGTCCAAAGTCTATTTTTAACCACCACAATAGCAGAGCCTCCCAAGAGGAGCAGCTGAAGTCCTGTCCCCAACCAAGCAATCTCGCATTTCCCTCCCTAAGCCTAGATTTCCTTCCGCCCCTCAGCCCACAACAAAACCCTCCTCCTTCTCCTCTCAGCTTCCCACCCTTGTAAAACTATTTGCACATCCACCTCCAGGCTGGACCATCACTGGTGCCACGTGGCAGTGGGGTGCACGGTGTCACGCACATGTGTTACATATTAATTACTGACCTGGTACCTCAGGTCAGACCCTTCCCGAATTCAGACATGCCAAATAACAGGAGATTTAGCTGCTCAAAAAGCCCCGCAACATAAACCCAACAGCAATTCCCCAAACAAGTGCAAACTCTTTTAAAGAGATTACTCTTGCCCTGTAGATTGCTATGCCATTGAGGGGCTCCGTGGGTGTTTTTGGGAAGTGAGCTGTGCAGGTCAGTGGTGTAGGATGCCCAGCAAAGTACATCCCGATGTGGTACGGCACAGCCATCGCTGTGTGCCTCCATCCTGGCTCACTGCTGGGGATCCCCCCTTCATTAGGGCAGAAACCCCCCCAAGATTGTTTTTTCAATTATGGCACATAATAAACATGGGATAAAGTTACATAGGTTTGTAGGAAATTTTCTTATTATGTTTCTTTACTTTGCAGATGTAATTCCCCATACACATCACCGTCTCATACTCGCCTGCAAACAGCGCTGAACTGCTGCCTAATGGTATCTGAGCTTGGGAAATTCAATTCTACCCCGTGCCTTACCCAGGACTGCTACAATCGCTGCTAATTGCTTAAGTGGTGTCTTAAGCAAAACACCTCATAAAAATTCCAGTGGGCTTTGAACCCCCCCCTCAACAAGATGATGCCAAAACACCCTGTTACGGCTGCCACCCCTGGCTGGAGATTCAACCTCAACCATCCCTTTTCCCTTCGCCATGCAGGGGAGCTCCCGGGCAGGCAGCGCTTCGTACCCAGCGTGGCAGCCACGACCACGCAGGAGGGATTTACGGACCGTGTCCGACTTCTCCACCAGCCCTCCTTCCCGGGGCTCCTGGCCAGGGCACTGCCCCGCTGCGCTGCCATCGCAGCCCCTCTCCTGCCCCAGGGTCCTGCGTGCCCAACGCTGCCAGGACCTGGCGCAGCAGGGCACAAACCTGCTCCCATCTTCCCGATGGGATCCTGGAGCCGATGCACACCGGGTCCCTTTCCTGGCCCCCCCCCCCTCCGAAGCATGGCAAGCATCCGCGAGCGTTGATGGATGCAGGGCTCCAGTAGAGTCTCACCCCAAGCCCGGACCTTGCACCCAGCAGCGCAGGCGCTCCCCCAGCAAGCAGATTCTCCAAGCCCTTCTGGTTTTCCCTTTAACAAAAATCAGGTCTGGGATGCAGTCTTGCCTTTAGGGATAACCTATCCTCCTCTCCGCTGCGACGGAGCCAGCTGGAATTCAAACCTGTAATTCCTGGGAGCAGGGAGCACACCAGGCGCTCCCCGCAGTGGCAGGGTCCCCAGTTTCCCTCTTCCAGCCTCCGCTCTCCGCTCGCACGAGGAAGCGGAGCACCGAGCCAGGCACAAGTCTCCAACCCTTATCCCACCACCTCGCTGGCATCTACGGGCAGGGAAACCGGCCAAGGGCAAGCGAGGGCACCTACACACGGGTGCACCGGGAGGGGAGCGATGCCAGGAGCGGCTTTGCTGGCCTTTGGGCTGGAGAAGAGCAGGGAAGGCAACACTGCCCCGGGGCATCCCAGCCAGCCTGATTCAGCAAGACCAGCAGATGTGCAACCATCATCGGGTTTCTCTGCCTGCCACGCGAAGAAGAAGAGGAGGAGGAGGAAGAGGAAGGGCGTTAGCCAGTAACATCCTCATCTTGAAAAGATGGGTGATTTACCTCTAAGGAGGAAGGACAAGAGGAGGTTGGACAAGACCACCCTGCCATGAGGGTGCATGAGATGTGCTCACACCAGTCCAGGAGAAGAGGGGACAGACCTGATGGTCAAGAGGAGTGTCCAGAAGAGGTAACCCTGCGGTCAAGCAACGACAGTGCCCCTGAGCCAACCGAGGGGCTCGCGCTTGAGGAAGGTGGCAATTTTAACCCCAAATCCTTGCCCAGAGCAGGGGCTCCATCCTGCAGCCCCCAGCACTGACTTGTCCCACTTGACAGCACAGGGGGAACGGTCACCTTGAGTTGGGCGAGACACCAGACACCAGCAGGCAAACCCACACCCTTCTCAAATACACGTCAACAGGCTGGAGCATCTCTGCAAGAATTATGCAATTTTTTTTAGAAATAAGTTATTCAACGGCCACCCTGGGGTGCGCTGCAACGGGGAGGCACTGTGAAGCAACACCGAGGAATGCAAGAGGGGAGCCCCAAGAGCACTCGCGATCCCGTCTAAGCGCATCTCCTGGCAGCACACAACCACCTGTCTGAGTAAAGGCGATGGCCGAGGGCCCCAGGGTAGGAGGGCCGAGTCGTTCAGAGGAGCCTGGTGGTTTAGGGACACAATCCCCCTTTAAAAGCACAGCCCCAGATGCCCGGCATTGCAAC
Source organism: Haliaeetus albicilla (assembly GCF_947461875.1). Classification (NCBI taxonomy): domain Eukaryota; kingdom Metazoa; phylum Chordata; class Aves; order Accipitriformes; family Accipitridae; genus Haliaeetus; species Haliaeetus albicilla. Next base: position 8,086,227 of record NC_091491.1, read on the forward strand.
CGTGGTCCTTCTCCACCCCTCTCCCAGCAAACCAAACCAAAAATCCCCACAGAGGGGAGGTTTGAGTAATCCACTCAAAGAAGCAGTGGCAGGGCCTGCCATGGATTTTGGGCAGGGTGCTGGGCGGACAGAGCGGTTTTACCTCCTTTCCCGTTTCAGTTCAGAGGGTCGCCGAGGTGCCAGCAGCGCGGTTCTTCCCGGTCAAGCGCATAACTTCAACTGATGAATTTCTACACTGGAATGAGGGACCAGACCGACTCAGAGGGGCCTGGAAGGCAAAGTTTTACACTGTCAAGCCCTGGTTTGAGCGCAATCATCCCCAGGCGCGTTTCACCCCTAAGCCGCAGTTCGGTTACGCTCCAGCCTGACCATCCCCTTCAGCAGAAACTAGAAATAAGGGCCACGGAGAAAGTCCCTCTGCTTTCCACAGGCCTTCACGTGACGCAGCCCAGCCTCACCAGGGCTGGGGGAAGTTCAGGAGCTGCAGTTGCCCCACGGGTGTCCCCAGAGCCCCGCGGGAACTGGAGGCACTGGCTGCCCAGGCGGGACCGGTGCTGCTCTGCCCTTGGCGGGGGGGGGGACGAAGCCCTTGCAAAGCAGCCTGCAAGCCTCACGCAAAGCCCAAGAAAACAATAATGATTAAAAAAAAAAAAATAATAAAAATAATCCATGTGGGGTCTTGCGCGTTGTCCCTACCCCCACCGGAGCATCCCCCCACCCCCCGGGAGCTCCGGCCCGAACCGGGCAACACCGGCACCCCCCAAGTTTCTCCTCCCCGGTCCGGCATCTCGCCCCCCCGGAGCGGTGCCTGCCCCGGGGCGGCCCCAGCACCGCCGCCGCCGCCCCCCCCGCCGGGGCTGGGGGCCGGCCGGAGGAGCGCCGGTGCTCACCGGGAGGGGAAAGGAACCAGCCTGGGGGTTGGGGGGGGGGGAAAGACGGTACCGGCGGCAGCCCCCGGCCCACCCGTGCGGAGCCCCAGCCCGGCGGCGAGGGGAGGGGGCGGCCCGGAGCAACCCCCCTCCTCCTCCTCCCCCGGTTCCATCGCGCCGCAGAAGCGACCCGGGGGGGGGGGGGGGCGGAGGGGGGGGGGGGGGCTCCGCTCTCTCGCTGCAACCGGGGACCCTCCCCCGGCCCGGGGGTGGGGAGGAGGGGGGGGGGGTGTCCGTTCCTAAAACGGGGGGGTGGGGAAGAACCGGGAAAACAAGGGACCTCCCCCCTCCCCCGCCGCTAAAGGCGACCGCCATCCGGTACCGGAGGGATGCGTTCACCCGGGCCGCTGCTCGGGGGCTCCCGGCTCGGCTCGGCGCGGCTCCCGGCTCGGCTCCCGGCGGGCCAGCACTGCCCGGCCGCCCCCCGCACCGCCCGGCAACGCCGCCTCCCGCCCCTCCCACCGCCCGCCGCTTTAAAGGGCCCCGCCCGGCCCCGCCGGGGGGGTCCCCGTCCTCCCCCTCCGCAACCCCGGGCCCGGCCCAGCCCAAACGGGGTGTAACGCACCGGGCCGGGGGCCTCCGCACCCCGGCTGTGGGGTCACCCATCCCCGCCGGCCCCGTTGCCCGTGCTGGGGTGGCGTGGCTGCCAGGGGGCCCCAAATCCCCGGGGGGCACCCCAAATCCTCGGGGGACATCCCAAATCCCCGAGGGGCATCCCAAATCCCCGGGGGACACCCCAAATCCCCCCCCCCCAAGTCCTGGGAGGGCATCCCCATACCCTAGCAGCATTTTCTCGCCCCATCTGCCAGCCCCAAAGCTTATTTTTGCGCTGCATAGAAGAGGGGATTTGGGGGGATCCCCCGGCACCCCCACATCCCCCGGGTTCACAAGGCAGCGCTGCGTGGCCGGAGTGGGCTCTGGGGGGGCGGGGGGGAGAGAGATTTGTGGGCCAGCTCCAGCGCTCGCCTTCGCTTGTCCTGCTGACATATTTATAGGGCCCATCTCCGAGCACCTTCCTCTGCCAAGGGGGTCAGGACAGATTTATAATCCACATCTTACCGCAGGGAAACTGAAGCCCAGAGAGGTTTAAGTGATTTAGTCAGGGGTCACATTACCGCGGGCTGCCCCGCAGACCCCACACATCTGCCCCCCCCTCCCCCTCCCCGGGCCTCCTCGCGATGGGTCCACAGAGCAGATAAGGATGACTCACCAAAAAAAAAAAACCCCAAAAAGAAAAAGAAAAAGCATTTGCAGGAGGAACAAATCCTTTTTACTTCTGCAAAGCACCTGTAGGATTAAGACAATGCTGGTTATGTAAGGGGCGGAGAGGGGGGTGGGTTTTTGTTACTATTATTATTTATTAATTATGCTTCCTTGCCATCCTCTTACCCTGCAAGGTGTAATCTGGGGAGATTTTGGGAGAGGCTGGTTTGGGGGCACTCAGAGGGTGCAGAAAGGAGGAAGTTTGGTGGCAGGGCTGTTGCACTACGATGCACCATTTGCTTTTTCTTCCCCCAAACCCCCAAAGCAGAAGAACGCATCATCTTCCTAAACCTCTTTTTTTGTGTGTGTTTTGGGCAGTAGCGTGAAACACAGGGCAAGGGGGATTTGCAAAAGTGCTGTCTAGGAGGCATGACCGGGGCATGGACTCTCGACTTCTCTCCTTGATTTCATCATCGCTGGTTTTGTGATGATTTTGGGTGAATGCCTGCCCTCCTGCTTCTGGCTGGTCACGATTCCCCTTCCCGGGGGTGTTTTGAGAGTGAATTAATGCTCACCAAGGGACTGGAGCCCACTGCTCAGCGCAGGTTACCCTGGACAGACCACGTTCGCCCATCTCCCGCAGCAACTGATGCTGCGTTTCCACTCCCAGCCCCCCTTCCCCGGCCTCTCCTCCAAAAAGCCTCTCTCCCATTCATATACATTTTTAAAGAAAATACACAATCAATAGTCTCTTAGGCTGGAATTTCATTAAGGGTTTCATCGCACTCGCTATCGATTGCCAGCAGAGCTGGGAGCTGCACGGCGTGGGTCTGGCAGCCCCGGCCGATGCCCTGCCTGCCCGTGCCACGGGACCATCCCGACCATCCGGACCATCCTCCGCCACAAAGGGCAGCCGTGGCAGGGACAACCCTGGGTTTCACACCGGCATCGCCGGCCGGGCAGAAGGATCCGGCTGGGTCGGCAAAGGGGCTGGTTGGGGGGGTGGGGGTGCTGGGGCAGAGGCAGCGCGGTGGGCGCAGGGAGCCTGGCAGGGCGTGCTGTGACCCACGGCACCCTGTGCTCCCCTGCCTCGTGGCCCGCTAAGCCCGCAGATATCACCAGTATGAACAGCGCTGCAAGGCCAGCATGCCACTGGGAACCCCTCACTCCAGACCCTCCTCTGCCCCTCCTAGATTTCAGTTACCATACGAGCAGCAGAAAGCCCAGCATCCCGGCTTTTACTAAACTCTCGGATTTTACTAAACATCACTCAAGAGCAAAACGCGCCGGGAGCCCAGGGAAGGGCTGGGATGCTGGGATTTTTTCCATGAACGAGGATAAATGCTTTGTGATTGCTTTGGTACGTAACAGGTCTCTTCTGCCTATCCCTCTGTGGGTTGCTGCTTGTTTCAGGATGTGTAGAACAAGGTTGGAAAGCCTGGCCTTGCTTGCGGTGAAACACCGGGTAACCTTGCAAGGGCTGGAATTAAAAAGAAAACCCCAACGGCTCCAAGTGTGGAACTGCACAGTTTGCACCACTGCTGGTCAGTCACTTGAAAAATCAAGTGAAAAATCCCAACCTTCAAAAGGATTTGAGGGCTAATTTTAGGTCCACGCCTTGACCAAAGAGATTTACAATAATTGCCGGGGTGAAAGTTTAATTTCCTCCGCGACTTTTCTCAGCAATCCCCGAGGAACCGTGTTCTGCTGCGCAAAGAGCGTTCCCGGTCCAGCTCCCCAGATTGTCTTTTTAAGGCTTTATTTTTAAACCAGAGCCACAGGCTGCCTTCAATGGGACGTAAATTCTTCACGAGTCCCAGTCCGCAGCCGGTGGGAGCTCCTGTGGAGGTGGATGAGCCTCAGCTCAAATCCTTGGCCCCAGTTTCTGGCCCCACTCATCCCTGTCCCATTCCCCACGGACACATAGCAGAGCGACGCCGCTCCCCCCGCGGACACCACCGTCCCCATTCATCACTAAACCCTTTTAATAGGAACCGTGATGCGAGCAAAGCAGAACATATTGCTTGTAGAAACGCGGCCTTTCTGCTATGCTAAATGATTTAAAACTGGTGGTGAATAAACCTAATATCTGCTCGCTTCTGCCAATTCTCATTACGCCGGGACTCCCTCGGAGCTATTAGCTGCCTTAAAAAAATCGCTGGAAGGAGTCAAGAGAGCGGCGCAGCCAGCGCTGGGGAGGGTTGCTGGCAGCCGCCCGGCTGGAGCGTGACGTGCCCTTGAAATCCTGTGCTCGGAGGCATCCGGCAGCCGAGCGGTGCCAGCTCCGGCAGCGTGCCCTCCGCCACCCGCGCCTCCCGGCGAAGCCGGTTATTTTTAATTTCATCGCCTCCATCCTCGCTGCATCCCGGGGCAGGCGGGGGGTTATGCAGGGAGAGGGGACCGGAATGCTTTTGCAGATTTTCTTGCAAAATCCTAATGCTGTGGGTTTGCAAAGCCACAAAACCACGGTGGGGAGAGAGGAACGTGTTAGCGGGGGGAAAGCAGGGGCTGGAGGTGAAGGGTTTTGTCCAGCATCCCAGGAAAACCCTGGAAAGGAAGGTAGGAGACCTCCGTGGCCACGGCACAGGGCAGCCCAGCCGTGAAACCATTTGGTGGTGCAGGCACGGCAAAAAGCCAGGTGCGTATGTGAGCTGTCAGCCAGGCAGACAGGCCCCAGGCATCTCCCGGGTTGTCACAGCTGCAAATTGTCCAGGAACAGTCTCTAATGAGACATAAGGGAAGGATTTACTGGAGGAAGATGTCACGGGGATGAAAGGGGAAAAGAGAAGAAACCAGGAGAAAGAGCGGTTTGGTTTTGTATTTATTTGTGTGGGAGAAACTGCTTTAAAATGTCCTTTGGTGTGTTAGAGAAGGCAAACAGCCAGTGACAGCCTGGCCGTGGGGCTGGAGGAGTCTTCTCCTGGGGATCGCGCTGATGTGAAGACCTTGATGTGCAAATTCCCTTTTCCTCGCCTCCCGACTCAGGACGTCCCTGTGAGAGGGAGAAAAGCCCTTTCCTTTCAGCACAAAGAAGTCCATGGCTAAAATTTCCTCTGCAACCTGAGCTTTTCCTTCCCCCGCTGCCCGGGGTGTCTGCACAGCCCTGGGTGAGCGATGCTCTCCCAAGATGACCCTCAAAGATGGAGAAGCCCAACCGCAGACCAGCCGAAATCCCCTGGGGGAGGATATAAAACCAGGTGGATATACAAACAGGACCAAACCCTGTCCTCATCGCTCCCCAGGGTGACCCGTGGAATTTGGGTGGAGGCAGAGAGCATCGGCCGACCGGAGGAGCCATGCAGGAGAGCAGTCGGCCGGCTTGCAGCATCAACAATTCCTCCCGCATCCTTCTTGTGGGTGCACAGCCTGTCCCCCCGCCGTGTCCCGGCTCTTCTAGCATCTGTTCAGGATGACGTCCAGTGGCCTCTCAGCGTCGGCCCCAGATGGGGAGGGAGTAATATTTAGGGTTGATGAGTGGGGAAGGAATGCAATCTCCTGAAATGTTTGTCCAGCTCGGTGCCAATGGACACAATCCATGGCTTCAAGATTTACCATCCTAAAGTGTTTCACTCTGCCTGATCTTGATGCCTCCACTGCATCCTGCTGGGATGGAGCTCCGAACACCCCGGCCCCGTACAAGCAGGACGGTATTTGTGCTCACTCAGTGTCTCCAGGGAGCACCTTTTGAAGAGACATGGTTGCATTCAGAAACACATCTCCTCTGAGGATACGTCACTCTTGAGGGAGTCGGGCATCCGCAGGGGAAGCCACAGGAGCCCAGCAGCGGTGCTGGCGCTGCTCTTCTTCCTCCTGCCGATGCAAATGAAAAGCGATGCTTTTTCTGTGCTAAAACTTCCCCTCTGCACCCGCCGGCAGGACAGCAGATGGAGAGCTCGCCAAGCGTGCAAGTATTTGCAAGCAGGTGCAGAGCCTTGAGCTGGGACGAGCACCCAGACGCCATCTCTGTGTTGGGGACACATGTGTGTCCACACCTGGGGGCTGCAGAGCTGAAACTCTAGCAAAAAAACCCCCAAAACCCCAGGGTGATTGCTCCTGCCTTCTCTCGCCCAAGGGCTCTGCTCCTTTGCTGCTCCCCGCAGCCACGCGTGCTCATTTCTGCTGGAGCGAGGTCAGAGGCTATTAGCTACTCTTATATTGTCTCTGAAATATCCCTTTTCTTTGTGCTGTTCTGCTCTGCTGGGGCTGCGCTTGAAAGATGGTGTCAGAAAGCTTTGTTTTGCCTGGGTGGAGCACCGTGTAGGAACCAGCCATGGGAGGAAAAGGCTTCAGAAAGCCTTCCCACACATCTTCCGTGGCCGTGCTGTCCTGGCCAGGGGTTTTCCAGGAGTGAAGCCCTCCTCACTGCATCACCCTTCAGTCACCTGCTGCAGCTGCATCTATTTGGTGGCCTCTGCTTGGGGACGGGCTTGGGACCCCCACTTTGCCGGTCCTCACCTACAGCCAGGATATGGAGCTGTTCACCCCAAGGACCACGGGACCACATCCTCCGGCACAGCTCTCCCCCAGGGTCTGTCCCAGGTCGGATCCTTCCCTGCTTGCTCTCCCCAGGCATCACACAGCCATGGGCTCCCTCGACACTGCTGCTCCAGGCTCCCATTTATTCCAGAGGTCCCTCAGCTCTGTGGCCACAGCCTCCAACCGGTGGGAGCCAAAGCCCTGGAGGCTTCAGGCACACAGAAAGGGCTTTCACCTTTCTTGCTCGCAAACCCTCCTGCAATGACAGCTCCTTGTGCCTGGTGATGGAGGGGAAACCACGCTGCTCCTGCCTGCGAAGGGCTGATCTTTGCTATGCGGCATCCTCTGCCCGGCATTTCCCACTGTGCTGGTCCAAGCGGCTCTTTCCTTGCGGTTTCCCAGGGTTTTGCCTTTCTTACAGGCTGGAGAACATCCTTCTGGCAACCTTGGCTTTGAACCAGTCCCACACTGCCGGGTCAGGCTGGCCCCGGCGTTTCCGTAGCGCAAAGCTCTCCCTGCAGCAGCTCTGAATGCACGCTTGCACGTGTGTTAAAAAAAAAGCATTAAATATTAAAGGCAAAACTGCCTCTTAAAAACATTAGCAGTTCCAAAATCCCAACCCTCCCTTAGCTTTGAAAGCTTCTTCCATCTTTTTACCAGCCCGTGGGGAGCCGGTGCGAGGTGTGTGCGAACAGCAAGGCTGGTGTGCAAAAAGCCTCCGGAGGAATTCCCAAAGTGAAGCCACGCGGCTCACAGCAGCGGCCGGGAAATTCCTAAACCCTGCGAGCCTGCAGGGACTGGTGTGCGGAGAAGAACTGGGAAAAAGCCCTGGAAAATCCCAGTGCTGGGCCAGGGCACTGGAAGGTGGTCAGCGAGGGCAGCCCCCTTCCCCACTCTGGGGCAGGCTGTGTCACCCCAGAGGAGGGTGACGCATCGCTGGGACAGGATGAGTCCCATCCTGACCCACGCCCCCGGGAGATGCACCGATTGCTGTGCAGCCCCAGCAGCATCTGCACGTGGGGTGGTGTTAGGGTCCCCTCCATCAGTGGGGACCGCAGGGGGCTGACACAGCCCCAGCTGCTGCTTTTCTTCTGCTGGGGAACAGTGATGCTTTGTCCGGTCCTACCCCCCCTCTTCCCCCCAAGCACCTCCCTGGGTGGTGGGATGGTCACTGGAAGTGGGCTGCAGAGGGGACAGTGTTTGCAGAGCAAAGCGTGGGTTTTTAAACTCAAGGAGCCCTTTCCTGGCTGCTGAGGGGTGCAGTGCTGGCTCCCTGCACCCGGGGAAGGGCGAAGCCTTTTGGGGACATCAGTGGGACCATTCATGTGGGTCCAACCCAGAGCCCTCCTCTGTGCTAAACATCTTCCCCAAGCCTCTAAAACCACCAAGAGGCTATTACAACCCCCCACTATTCCCTACAGAACCCTTTCTTTCCTCGAGAGACCCTCACGGGGGGACTCCACTGATCCCACTGTGGCTGGGACCTGTAGGACCACCTCCCTGAGCATCACCTTGCAGCATCAAGGCAGCAGCACAGGCAGGCTGAGCATGGACCGGAGCTGTGAAAAGGGGTTTCCATAGCGACGGGCACCTGCAAGGCCCCAGATCCTGGGTGTTTCAGGGCAAGGATTTGAGGTGGGGACCGGTGTGCTGAGGGGGTACCCCAGAGCCCCATGCTGCAGCCGGTTTGCTGCTGGGGTGCATCCCCTGGCCGGCTCGGGGCCCCCATCATCCCTGGGATGGCTCCGCATCTCATAAAATCACGCCTCGCATCACCTCCCTCGATAACACGCCGGGCGTTTTGCAGGATGCCTGGGGAGGACCTGTCCTCCCGGGGGGTTAGCAGTGGGGTGCTCAGCCCCTGCGGGGACCCCGGTGCTGCCAGCCCACCCGTGCCTCCCTTCGGGAGCTGAGGAGCACAGCCAAGCCCCAGTGGGGTCTGCAGGTTCCCCTCCGCCCCCGCTCTCTCTCAGGCTACTTTTGGCCACGTACCCGGCAGGCCACATGCCGGTGTCGTCCCCCCCCGCCGCTGCCGGTGGGGACAGTTATTCTGGGCAAAAGGTGACATCAGAGGAGGTCGTGCCAGGGCTGCGGTGCTGCCTTTGGCCCCGGCACCGCTCCTTTGCGGGTGGGAAAGCCGGGCTTTGCTGCTGTGGGTTGCATTGGGTTTTTTTTCACCCGTTTCGTGTTACAGTGCTGAGCTCACAGGGGCAGCATCGGTGCAACAGGGGCAAAGCACTAATGCAGTGGGGACGAAGCACCATGCAATGGTGCTGAAGCACTAATGCAGCAGGGGAAAAGCGCCATGCAAAGGTGACAAAGCACTAATGCAACAGGGGAAAAGCACCATGCAAAGGTGACAAAGCACTAATGCAATGCAATAGGGACAAAGCACCATGCAATGGGGACAAAGCTCCCTGCAAGAGGGGCAAACCTCCATCAATGGGGACAAGGCACAGAGAGTGGCTCAGCGCAAACACCCTTGGCCAGTGGCACTGCCCATCCCCTTGCAGCTGTGGACAGATGAAAGGAAGGGAGCAAAATGGGTTAGAAGAAAGGAAAAGGGTGTTAGTTCTTCCAGCATGGGTGGGACCTGCCTCCCATTTGACACCTATCCCGTGCCCACAGTTAGGCCACGATCGTGCCGTGCCCGAGCCACCCCAGTACTCCAGCAAGAGCGGGTACACCTCTCAGGCACCCACGGATCTGCCTGGCACCCGCAACCTGCCCTGGGCTGCAAACTCCCCCCGTGGCCAGGCACATCTTACCTACAAAGCCAAAGGGAGACGTGCCTTTTGCCACCGGTGAGACCGCATCGGTAGCACGTGTCCCTGCATCCCTCCCTCCCCTTGTCTTAATTCCAGCACGATCTCTCATGCCCCTTCGGGTCACCGGGCCATGCTGAAAGCCGGCACAATCTCCAAATCACCCGGGGGCTCACCGCCAGCCGGCAGCTAACCCTCGGCAAGGAGCTGCCGGGACTGAGCGTGGCTCGCCGGTTGCCCAAGCTCTTTGTCTTCCAGGGGAAACAGTCGTCGGGGACAGGGAAAAGAAACCGTCCGCCCTGAGACACCGTGGGGCCGTGAGCTGGGTTTTTTTCCAATGAAAAGGCCGTACGCAGCTAACGGCTGAGCTTCCCACCCGGAGCTAATGGCTGGGCCAGGCTGGCAGGACACCGCTCATTGAGCAAGGAGCTGCTGGCTGCGCTGGCCAGGAGCCGTTCCCAGTGTGACTCAGTGATCGATGGCTGGGGCATCGTTCAGGGAAACACAGCCAATTTCCTTCCTTTTTTTTTTTTTTTTTTTTCCATTGCAATGCCGGCGCCAGGGGAGAGACCCTCACAGCAGCACGTTGCAGGGTTGGCAGCTCGCGGGCATCTGCCCTGTGCTGGTCAATGTTAAAAAAACATAATTGAGGAATAAAAGAATAACCGGGGCGTTTTGGAGATGCAGCCTTTCCATGCCCGCCCTGGCTTTGCGAACTGTCACTCTGCCAAAGCAAAGCCTGGAGGTGGGCACTGCCCCGGCCCCCCCATCCTGGGGCACCCCCAGGGATGCAGCCATGCAGGGAAGGGCTTTGCAAGCCCCCACGGGGCTTTGGGCGTAATGGGGGGCAGTGGGATTCCTAAATGTCCTCGTGCCACCCCCAGCGTCTCCCGCTGAAGGCAGGGATGGAAAATGAAGGGCTGGGGTTTGGCTGAGCCCCCGGCACAGGTTAACGTCCCCGCAGGGAGCAGGGACCCCCTGAGGAGGGTCCTTGCCCACGGCCCCTTTGGCATCCCCGGCCCCGGCGTTCTCCGCGGCGCCACGGCATTTCCACCTTATGCGCCTCGTTTATGTTTTCCTGCCTTAATGAGAACAGACATTTGGGGGGGAGCGAGGTAAATATTTTTCCGCTTCCGCTCCGAGCTGGAAAAGCCTGCGAGGCCCATCTCCAGGGAGACTCTGTAAATAAGGCAGAGGGGGAGGACGGGGAGGGGGGGCTGCTCCATATGCTGCACCAGCTTTCGGCCCCGGCTTGCCATCAGATGTCTAACACAACAGGAAGCAATAAAACAGTTATTACCAGCCAGCACCTTCCAGCACGGCCGCGCGGAGGAGCCTGCCTTCGCTTTTGCCCTCCTCGCCCGAAGCCCGGCTTAATAACAGGGCTCCCCTATTAATAGGGTTATCGGGGCACCCATATTATTAGGGCTCGTGGCAGAGATGCCCAGCTCTGCTGCAGCAGGGCACGGTGCCACCGCACCGCTGCGATTGCAGCATTGAGATAACCCCGCTGCAATTCCCACGTGCCCCCCCACCCCGCCGTCCCTCCGCCGGCTGCTGTCACCTCTCGCGTGGGACAGGCTGTCCCAGCTGGGGACAACCGCATGGGAAGAGAACCATGGCGAATCCATCCTGCCCAAGGGAGTTCCCAGAATTCAAACCCTGCTGTCGTGTTTAAAACAACCCATCTAAAACCAGCAGCCCCGGCTGCTCCATCTATTAGGAAAGAAATGAGAGGGATGATGGTTCATAGATCGTAAAGCCATGGTGCTCGCCATGCACCCTTGGCCGATAATTCCTGCCGCGTGGCCGTAACTCCCGGCTGAACCAGAGCATGTCTTCGAGACAGACGTTCAGCCTTGATTTAAGGGCATCAAGCGGTGGAGATCCACCACCGTTTCCCCGCCTGCCTACAGCGGATAATTAGAGCCGCTCTTCCAAAAATAAATACCAATCGATCCCTATGGCCAGGCTGGTCAGGCTCCTGCCTCCAGATATCCAAACCCTTAAATCTTATCCCCTTTTTTCCCATATGGGCTGTGTCCATGCTCTGACGCGGCGCGATGGACCCTGCGAGCTCCCAGCCCTGCGATCTGTTTATCTGCCGCATTTACTGGGTACACCCTGAACTTAAAATAACCTGCAATACCGGGTGCGTTTCTCCCGGCGCTGGCTCTGCGTGTGTTTGTGTTTGTGAAGCTCCTTTCCTGCCGGCGGGGGAGTCTCGCTCGCATCCTGCACGCCAGGCGCTGGCTCCGCTTCACTCAGCTCCGCTCAAACCCTATCGATCTCGCTTTTCCATTTGCAGAGCGGGGGCAAACACGGTTGTGCTGCCTGCGCGTTAGTGGCTCTGCAGACCCGTTGCCAGCAGGAACCTGACCGGAGGGACGAGGCGCCTGGCCGGAGACCTTTAGAAAAATCATATTTTATTTTTTTTTTTTATAGCACTGCAGTAATTGCTGCTGTGGCTTGCCCTGCAAACGCCACCGCATCGTCCCGCTCCTCCTGCGTTTGGCGTTTGGCATCCCCTGCATGGCGGGGATGGTGCGGGGCTGGAGCCGGATCGGGCCCCTCGCCACTCTCCCCTGCCTGGGGGGCAGATGGTGTGTGCGCTGCAGCCGAAAATCAAGACAGCTCGGCCGCATCCTGGCAGTGATTTCTCTCCTGTCTCCTCTGCCTGCAGCAAAAACTGAACTTGTGACCCAGATGTGAGCAGCCTGTTATCTCATTAACCATCCGGGCTTCCCCAGGAGCCTTTTATTACCATATAAACCTCCACCACCCCCTGAAATTCAGCCTGGGTCTCTGAGATGGGACAGAAGATTCTCAGGTTAAATGGATATAAAAAGCACAGGTTTTCCCGTAATTATTTTCCTGAAGATGTCGATACTAATTAAAATTGTTTCCCATAATCAAATTTAAAACAGCGAGGGAGAGCAAGGGGTCACTGAAATTCTTTTCTTTCAAGTCGCTCGGGGATAAAAGGGGCTTTCAAATGAAATTAGCAAAGAATCCCCTCCCATCTCCCCTCCCTGCCTCTTCAGAAAGAGGACCAGGCTGTGGGGTGCTTCGGGGCTGCCCTCCGAACCCAGCCAAAAATGGGGTTTAGGGGGTGCTGGACCTCAGGATGGGTGCAGGGTTATGGCTCTATATGGGTGTCCGTCTATAGGGGCGTGGGTCTATAGGCGCATCATATATAGAGGTGTGGGTCTGTAGGGGTGCCCAGGGAGTTGCAGGGAAGCTGCTCACCTGCAGCAGTGGGGAGATGCAACGCCGTACCTGCCCTCACGCCACGTTCAGGGGAGCATCGAGGCCCGTGCAGAGATGCCGGTGCATTCGCCGCTCGCCGTAGCCGGTGCTGCCGTCGCAGCGGTGCCGCGGGCGGACGCCGCGTCCCTTCACCTGGCTGCGCCAGCCCCAGCCCTGCGCACGTGCTGCCGTGGGCCGTGGCCGTCTGCGGGGACTTCTGCATTTGGGGAACAGCATTTCGGAATGGTGGATGGGGGAGGAGGGGATGCCCCCCCATCACCATTTCTCTCCTCTCCTGACTGTAAGGAGAACTGAACCGGGCTCTGAGCAAGCGCGTTCCCCAAAAAGTCACCCAGCGCAGCCAGTGACACTGAGAAACCGGTGATGGGCCAGGCAGGGCACGATGATTCGGCTGTACCCCAAACCCCGTGCACGCTGGGACAGCGAGGGCAGTCCTGCTCCCGTTCCCGGCCGGGCATGGTGGTGTTTGTCCTGCCTATGGCAAACCCTGCACAGGGTGAGCTGTTTTATAGCTCTTGCTTGAGAATGAGGCTTCTGCTTCCTTTAATTGACCCACTGCTTTGGTTTTTTTGAAGGGGAAGGGGGTTCGGGCACAGGTCTGCCAGTTCTGCCCTTTCCCTGGTCTTGCCAAGCTTGGCTGGGGGGTTCCAGGAGGTTTTGGGGGGCTGGAGAAGACATCTCCCAGTGCCCAGCAACCCAAGGACACCCCCCGCCATGTCCAGGGTATCTTCCCAGGCACCAAAATTGCCGATTTTTGGGTTGTGCTACGCACGAGCATCTCACCAGCTGTTCCAGTGCACGCTGCTCTGCCCGGAGGGACGAGGCTTACCCCAGAGCCCTGCAACCCCCGTCTCTGCCCGAGCCCTTTGTCTTCAGTACGTCTCTAGAAAGCAGCTCCGAAAACTTGGCCGAAGTGCCGGCCAGCCGCAGGCAGGCAGTGACCCGAGAGCCCTCCCCAGTTCGGGCTTTCCCTGCCTCCGGTCAGAGGTTTTTGGCAGCCGAAGCCGGACTCTCAGGAGTAGCAGTTGTTTGCTGTCCGGGACACCCAGATGGCCCTTAAGCTGCCGTAAGATCGCCGGGGCTGAGATGAGCGAGCGGCGTGTTACCCCGAGCGCTGCCGGCGCTCGCCGCGATGCCCCGGGTGCACGCAGCCCCTCGCCGGTGGCAGGCAGGAGTTGTGGGTCCTTGTGCCACGCAGTGGCAGTAGGAATTGCTGGAAGCCGCGAAACGGCATGATTAAAAGAGAAAACAACACCCTGCATCTAACCTCTGCCCTCCCCAGGAGGGATCTGGGGGCAAATTGGTGAATTTGCCATTTTTATTTTGCATGGAAGGAGGCCGTGACTCTGGCTGAGGGATGAAACCCAGCAGTTCCAGGGCTGGGGTTAGATGCTCCCCAGTAACACCTGGGAGTCCTGGGGGGGGTCCAAAACCTCCGGCACAGCCCTCTGCCCTCCAGCCCCTCACGGCGGGGGGCACGGCTCTCGGCTCTCCCCAGACCCCCTCACGCTCGCTGGGCTCGGCAGAAGGAAGCCGTGGCTAAATCCCAAGGTCGGAGCCTGCAAAGCAGCCCAGTCCCACCAGGCTGGGGCTGCCGGGGTCCCCTGGGGCTGGAAAAGCAAAAGAAAAGGAGGATGAGGAAGGGGGGGGCATCACGACCAGCTCCCCCAGAATTAGCCAGGCAAATTTACACCATTCAACCCGGGTACCTTTACCAACAGCCGCGTGGGGATATACAGAATATCTCTGGGTTTGGAGGCTGCCTGGGCTCAAGCCCCTCTGCTTCCATAGTCCCTCCTTCGCTGGGAGCCGTTCACCTGGCCCGTGGGACGCCGATGTTCGGCGGCAGCCAGGACGACGGCTCCAGCACACGGGGACAGAGGTCCTGCCCTTCCCGGCGCTGCGAAACATCACTGCCTTTAGCTGCTGTAATGGGTTTCTAAAATTAGCTGTACACTCTGCCCTTGGATTCGAGTGGGACAGTTCTCAGTTGTTTAATATCAAAAGTCAAAAAAAAAAAAAGGGAAGCAAAGCACAAAAGCAACCCCGTCAATGCATGTCTAAGTTTATTTTATCACTTGTCCTGCAGAACTCAACATCTATTTTAAGTCATTTATGAAGAGTACAAGTGTGAATAGCTGCAGAAGTTTTGCAATTCCAAGACACCACATACAGCTTCTAAAAAAAGCAAATTTAACCTTCCCAACAAAGCCTCAACAAGCATCCCACCCTTCCCCAGATCACGTTTCCAAGCTACTGATTTCAGACAGCAAAAGCTCATCTCCTCCACATCTGAAGTTGATTATTTTTATGAAGAGGTCCCCGGCGTGTGGCAGCATCACCCCCCTCGCCCCTCGCTGGCATCTCGCCCCATGGGTGCCTCCCTTCCGGATGGGCTCGGTTTACCCCACGCCAAGCGGGACAGGTGCAGGTTGGTCCCTCGGGGTTTATCCCTCCCTTCGATTTATGAGTATTTTACATTTTGCCACGGGCCACAGCTCCTATAAATAAACCTGGGCTGCCCGTGGCAGATGCGAAGCCTATCGCTGCCTGCATGCTCCGTTAGAGGCCTCAGCTTCCCAGCAGCGTGAATGTGAATAGATCTGAATCTGCAATGAAATATTAATTGGAAGCAACGCTATTCTATCTTCGGAAGGGGAATTTTAATTGAGGACCACCGTTAGCTAACAAGCTAATATCTTCCTGCACCACGTGGTCACAGCGAGCCGAGGCAGGAACAGGAGGTGCCAGGATGTGCTCTTTTTAATTAGAGCTTCTCCTATCACCTCTTTCTCCCCAAATCAACCCAAATTAGCAGCCCAGTGTTCACCACCCAGCAAACCCGCCACCAGCAATTGCTTGATTTGACTTGTAGTTTCCTAAAAGGGGCAGATATTGAGCAGATCAACTACAAGGCAGGTAAAGCCCCGTATGGGCAGGTACTGCCTTGGATTCGGTGAAGCCGTTGCGCCCAGCAGGGCAACCAACGCTCCGCAGAAACATCTCAGCAAGGTGAGCGTCCGGAGCATCCCAGTGAGATCCGTCCTGACCAGCAACACCTCCCTTCATGCTCATTAAGTCCTAACTAGCTGGGCTGTGATGGCTAGAGTTCAAGACGAGCATCTGCTGGTGCTCAGCGGGGTGCTACGGGGTGCTGCAGAAGGTCCTGAGAAGCCCTTCAGATGGAGCACAGGGCTGAGCACCAGCTTCATTTGACTTCGGAGGCAGCGAGAAGGCAAGGCGCTGAGCAACCCCGTCTTTGGGGATGGCTGATTTTTATCTGCTGCTGTCTCGCTTGCTCTGTCACAACCTGGCAGGACTGCTTGCTTTCTGATAATTCAATAAACGGGAGCAAAATAGGAATTCTCAAATATCACAACACTTGAAAATGCAAGGTTCAGGAGGTTGGTTTTTTCCCCCCATTCCTGGCTAAATTTAGTCCACCCAGTGTTGCACTGAACTCAAAACAGGATGGAAAGAGAGATTGTATCTGAGAAGAGTACCTCTAGTCTTGCATTTTCCATGTATTTTGGTAAAGACTGAGCTCTCTGGGACACCGGGAGGACACAGGCACCACTGCAGCCTCCTCCAGGGAGGGAGGCAGGGCTGGAAACACCGTGTCCCACAAAACAACTCTCCATTAGCTGAGGCTTTTGATTTCCTAAGGGTGGGAGTAGGGGACGATCATTGCCTCCATCCTACGAAGCAGAAAGCAAAGCTACAGCGAAGCGGCCGGCAGGGAGCGAAGGGACAAATCCTGCCACAGGATGAAAGGGGAGCGGGCGCCAGCGAAGTCGCCTCCATCCGTCACTGCCACATGTCGCCCGCGTCCCCGTTCTCGTGGAACTTGTGGACGTGGTCGGCGTACCTGGGGAAAGGGCACAGCCACGTTAACTCACAGCAAGGTCCGAAGGACTTTGGCGGCTGAGCAGGAGCCGCTTCGTTTCTGAGCGCTAGCCACAATAATTAGCACCACGCTTTCCCCCAGCCATGGGCAGCAGCGCCTGGGAGCTGCTCAGGGCAACTGGAGTGAAGGCACAGGCCTGATCCTGGTCTCCAGGCTCACGTTTGGCTTTAGCAGGCTTCCTCACCCGGGCAAGAACCGCTCACGGGAAGGGATTTGGAAAACACCTGCCTGAAGACAGGCGGTTGCCTCGCTCCGTGCACTTTTTCTCCCCCCTCATCCTCATTGGATTAAGGATTTAAAACCCAGTGAATCACCCTCGTTTGCAGGATAGATGTGCATTAAGCAGCACCCAAAAACTGCTGCAAACCACCAGGCTCCGTCCACCGAACCTGGGTGGACAAAGCTCCCGAGCCCCGGGGCTGGGCTGACCCAGCTTATCCTCACACCCACTTCTTAGCACAGTACGCGGCACAATCCCTTCCCACGCTCTCGCTCCAGGCCGTTTTGTAGAGCACCTGCAAAATAAGAAATGCAATCAGCTCTGCTTTTGCCTGCCCATCTCTGCCCACCCTTGCAGCAGCCCGTGTCACCGCTGGGCCATCCCATCCCTGCCATCCTGTCCCCGTGGCCACCGGCAAAATCTCTGCTGCAGTGTTTTGCAGGCATCCGTGGCTTTAGTGCATCAAGCAGAGACCTACAGCGATGCTCTGGGTAAAATCGGTTTCGCAGCCTTGCATTACCAGCATGGAGAAACCCAGCGTGTG
This sequence comes from Haliaeetus albicilla, assembly GCF_947461875.1. Taxonomy (NCBI): domain Eukaryota; kingdom Metazoa; phylum Chordata; class Aves; order Accipitriformes; family Accipitridae; genus Haliaeetus; species Haliaeetus albicilla. Next base: position 8,103,541 of record NC_091491.1, read on the forward strand.
TTTCAGGGGGTTGCCCTCAGGACGGTCAGGATGACCTTTTCCAGTGGGTTATTTTTGCCGGGGCAGTGCTGCCGCAGCTGCGGTGGTTTGAGGTAAGGCAGGCACGCTCGAGGCTGCACCCGGATGGAGACGTGTTTTTGGAACAGGCTTAAGGAAGGTCACTGCTCGGTTTGGCTCCTTTTTCCCTTCAGGCCACCAGGTTTCCATTTCAAAGCTGTGGTCCGAGGAGGCGGGGAGGCATCGGTGGGCATTGGGAATTAGAAGAAGCCCTCCCGTCCCAGGCTGATGCACTCAAGCCTCAGGGATTTGTCAGCCGTCGTTATCTTATCACCAGGGAAATACTCTAACTCCACAAACACCCGTCAGCGGGCCTCCAAATTAGGGTTAATTGAAATCACAACAGGCAGAAGGCAGCGGGCGGGAAGGGGTGAAGGCCGTGCTGTCTCCCGGGATTAGCAGCAAAGACTTTGCTCCCACCGCCGGGATGGAGGAGCCGGGGGATTGTCCGGTCCCCAGTCAGACACATGGTGTGTGCCCAGCCCAGGCAGTGCTGGGTGCTGGATGTCAGGCCCTTTTGTGTCTAGAGGAAGTAAGATCATTCCAGCCATGTAATATTTATGAATTTCACTTTTTTTTTTTTTTGGGTTAGAGCTTTAAAGTTTAATGATGTTTAACTTTTTATTTTCTTTGCTCCTTTCCTCACCAAAATAACACAAAGTTGGTTTTACTTTGAGAAGATCAGGAGAAATATTGTTCTGATTTGTCTTTCATCTTGTTTCATCGTTTAATTATTGATGATTTCTTTGGGTTTTTTTTCCCTGAAATGATAAATAAACTCCCAGAAACTGCAAGAATATAGGAGGAGTTTGCACCACAGCTGAATCCCAGGGGATTTGGGCTGGCTCAAGCCTCTATTCCTAACCGAACCTCTACCTCTCTATTTCCAACCCTACGTACAGTCATGAAAATTTGAAAACTAGAGAAAAACAGAGCCACAGGGCAAGTAAGAACCGTGGGGAGAAGCACAGCTCGCACAGCATAATGCAGAGGCAGAGCTCATCACTTGGAGAGGCAGTGAACATAACCAAGCTCCAAGCAGGAGGATAAGGGATGTACGCAGAAATAGGAAGGTGGAATTGCACACGGTCTGGAAACAGGCAGTGTGGGGTCATGGGATGTATTTTATTCCTAAAATTGCTTATGGTATTAGCTTCACAATAATTAATCAAAATTTTGCTGCCTGACGAGCAGAGGACTTGCTTGCCTGTGTGCAGGGATGGCGAACCAGACCTGCACCCAAATAGGCTAAACCCTGTGTGAGCTCCCAGGACGGTGGCATCAGGGCCCCACGGCTGTTTCCAGGCACGACATGAAGACACAGATGGCTTCCAGCTCCTGTCCTTGGGCAAGTCCGTGCCCACCCAAGGGTGGCCATTCCCGCCCCATGAAGCCGAGGGGGATATTTATTGGCATGTATGTGTCTCCGCTGAGCCGTGCTGCCCACGGTCTCAGCTGCCCTGTGCCTCCAGAGCCAGTGAGATAGCACTCGCTTGGCTTAATATCTTAAAAAAGCAAAAAATGCCCCTGGATGGGATGCTTGCTGACACCTTTTTGGGGTGCCCCCCCCCCCCCATGGCCCCCGCACTTACCAGAAAGACAAGGCAGTGTAGGAACAGGGTGTAGAAGAAGGCAACCGTACGAGCTGTCTTGTTGGACAGGATGAGCCGCCCCTGCAGCAAGAGCAGAACAGAAAATCCCATTTTAATGTGGTTCAGTGGAAACCAGCCCTCCCTGCGCACAGTCTTGGAGACACCCTGGCTGAGATCAGGGCCCTGTTTGTGCTAGACCCTACGTAAACGTGCAGGCGAGATGGGATGCTTTGCCACCCATCTGTGCCCATCTCTGAGCAGCTGCCCTCCTTCAAGGTGACTACCACAAGTGCCGATGCTCTCAGCCCAAAACTGCCCAAATCAAGGTGAATTCAGGGCTGCGAACCGTGGGGTTTCCTGCGCTGAAAACTCTCAGAGTTCATTTTGAGCTGCTTTTACCCCAGCTTTCTCCACTGGCTCTGCCTGCTCCCCCTGCACCAGCCCTGACTCAGTGCCTGCCTGCGGCACAGCGCTGCTCCGGAGAGAAACCCCGGCAGTAATTAAGTCTCACACATTTTTAATTCATCAGCTCAAACAACTTGTGATTTGCAGCGTCCCCTCGCCGCCTCCTCAGCAGGGTGGCTGAGCAAACGCTACGCCGGCGTTCCCGAAGGCTGGCCTTGCTGCGCAGCCCTGCCTGCACCCCAGCTCTGCTGTGGGACCCCAGGAATGACTCCGAGGAGGATTTTGTAGCCAGACCCACAGCGATGGTACAGCCTCCCAAGCGCCCTGGCATGTTTTAAGGGTGACCACTCTGCACCCCGGGGTTTGCACGCTCCTCCAGCTCCTGGCATCCCTCCCTGCAAACCTCCAGCCAGCTCAGCCTAAAGCAACTGTGGTCCCGTGCCGTGGCTCTGGACCCACCGGCAGCAAAGAGCCGGTGAAGTGGGATTAAAGGCTTGGTACAGTGTGGAGTGCCCAGCTTTGGCAGTGGCAAGGCAATGTGCTTGCTGAGAGCCGTGAACACCCTCTGCCAGGCTGCAGTGATGGCTGAGCACCTTGGAAAATGTACGCTCTCAAGGATGCCAGTCGCTGCTAGGCTATTGATTTTAGGGGAGCTGTGTGCTGGACCCTTGGCTGCTTTCCCCAGTAACAGCCCTGCTGCTGCCCGGGGGAGGCTTATGGCTGGACCTGGTGATCCAGGCAGCGTCCCTGGGGTCCCACAGCTTGTCCCACTGCTCTTCCAACTTGTCACAAATAACTGTATTTAAGGGAAGGTCTTCACCCCTGCTTCCTCACCCCTGAGCATGAGCTCTCAGGCACGTGCTGCTTCCTCCTGCTGCCGGTCCCCAGCACGGTGGGTACCACTGCGGGAGAGGACACGAGGTGGAGGAGCATCAACGGCCCTTGGGAAGGCACACAGCACTGCTCGGGCTAAAGCAAAGCACCCCCAAAGTAGGGAGTGCCAGGTGGACATTGCCCTGGGGGATTTCAGAGAGCAACCAGGAACATGGAAATGCCTTCGACATCTTCAAAACCTCACTAGTACCCTGGTCTGCAGGTTTACCCATTTCTCTAGCTCTGCGAGGTCTATCCTGAAAGACTTACCCTCCACCTTTGCCAGTCCTGTGCCAGCCCGCAGACATGTCCGAGCTCGCTGGGTACGAGAAACCCTGCGGGACCGGGCAGTGTCGTGCTCCAACCCCTCATTTTGGGGAGGCCACTGAACAGCAGCCAGACCCTGACAATGTCTGAGCCCTTCTGGCCCAGGGCACTGGAGTCCCAATGGGAACATCTTTGTGTCCATCCCTTCAGTAGAGCCAAAGCCGGGACTAACCGCAGCCTAGAAAAGCAGCTTACGAAGGATGGATCCTACCTTCCTACATAGAACTTTTTATTCCTGCTGTAAACGTTAGGGATTCATTATGGACATAAGCACATTCCCCAAACCACGAGGTGGGCTTTCCAAAGCTGGCATTAAAACCCACAGATCTCCCACCAAACCAACTCTGGGCTGAAATCTTCTTTGCTATTCATGGCCACGGCGGAGGCTGCTGTAACAAACAAGATTATGTTCTTAAATATTCCCAAGGAATAACTCCCCTAAGTCAGTTTTTTTTGTAAATGCCTTTCATTAATTCTCCGTGGTGCTGGCACGCCACCCAATCCATATTCATGTTGGCATTTGCTTGGTTTTTATGCAAATGACAACTTTGCCTTTATTACAAGATAGTTCTGTATTCTGTGGCTGTTGCAGACCAGCGGTCCCACATTAACCTCTGTTGTGCCAGACAGCCGGGGGTTAGCTCAGCCAAAACCTGATCCCGAGCCTGCTGCTCATGTCACAGATAATGTCAGATCTCAGTAACAACACTTTTAGCTCGGAAAGCAGCATTCATCCCTAAGAGATGGTACCCAATACCCACCGTGGCAGCAGCAGCCTTCCTGCCCGCTACGGCTCAGGCAAGGACCCTCTGCTGCTGCAGACACTGGCAGCTCCCCAATATTTTCCCCGATGCTTTTTTGGGAGAGCAGGAAGGGTCAGGGCTCGAGAAGAGGTTTTTCTGAAGAATGAGGCAAGAAACCACTATGCGCCCGAGGATGCTGTGCTGTGCAAGGCAGAGCACCTCCCCTGGAGCGGGACCCTTCGCAGCCTGGTGCTCGCCTGCTCCCCAGCCGTGCGGGGTGCCGGGGCTCTCTGGGTGAGTCTTCTATGGGGAGTCCGGCTGAGCTAACCCCGACTGCACACTGTGTGCAAAAAGGTTTTGCCCCCGGGCCAGCCCTCAGCTGGGAGTGTGGTGCTGAGCCCCCCCAGCCGTGTTACAAACCAGAGGAGAGCTGCTTCCCGCAGCCCAGTGCATCCTCCTCCCAGCACTGCCCGGGGGAGAGACAGAAGTTCATGGCGATCCTCTGAGACACATGCTGTCCCCGAGCTCCCGGGCTGTGCCCTGACACTGCAGCGACCTGGGCTGTGGCATCGCTGGCCGGATTGGGTCTGGGTCACCCGTTCTGGCCAGGACCCCCTGGGATGCTGTGGGATGGAGTGGGGGAAAAGGGAAGGAAAGGGGAAGGGAGGAAAGTGAGTTCTCCCAAACTGAGCTGGGGCATGGACTGCACCCCTGCCCGGCGGAGCAGGGATGGTGTCTGTCCCCCACCCATGGCCAAGCCCAGCAGCAGCATTCCCAGTGCAGGCGCTGGGCTAAAAACCTCTTGTCACCCACTGTGGCACAGCGGGTGCAGCCCACTCACCATGCTCAGCGTGGCTTTATCCCAGGGACTGAGGCTCAGGTACTTCCGCTGGCGTTCCTGCAAGTAAACAGTACAAGAAGCTGATTTTTGAGCCTCGAAGGGCTGATTTGGGGTTTGCAAATCAGGGAAGGAGCTCTGTGCCTTGGGATGCTCCCATGCCCCCATACACACAGCTGTAGGGGACACTGGGTGTGGACAACGGCTTTTTTTTTTTAAATTATTTTTTAAAATGAATGGCATTTGAGTGTGTTTTGTGCTGTCCCTGGATTTCATCCGAGTCATAAAATAATTTCCCTGAGAGGTTTCATTCTCTGGCTACTCCCTCCCTTCAACACACCCAGACCACCTTGCTGTGAGCAAAACCAGAACCGAGCAAAGCAACCCGCTCATCGCCCGCAGCGTGCTGCAAAGCCTCTTTCCTCCCTACGCCGGGCAAAGCCACGCTCTGCGGTGCCAAAACCGGGGCCGTGTGAGTCCTACCCTGGCCGTGGAAGGCAACGATCCCGTGGCAGAAGGAAGGGCTAATGCGGAGGGAGGGTGCCGGGGACTTTTCATACCTTCCTGCTGAAGGAGGAGAAGGGGTCCAGGCGCTCTTCGTACTGGGAGGAGTAGCGCTGCTCGGTGTCGTCCCTGCTGCCGCCCTGCGGGAGCAAAGGCAGGGTGAGAGCCAGCGGGCACCGGTGCTGGCGTAGCTGCCTGTGCCTATCCCCGTCCAGTGCAAGAGGTGTACGGACACCCAGCACAGGGACAGAGCCCCCCCAACCCCCCTGAGCTGCTCATTTGGAAGATATCACCCCCAAAGGATGGAGCAGCACAGCCCAGAGCTGACCTGTGGGGCCGACAGCATCTGTCCCCTTCAAAAAGGAGAAGCACAACAGGAGCTATTTAACAAAGTCCTTTCTTCCATGGGGACTCCACCTGTGTCTCCCTGTTTTTTGCCCTTTCTGTGAAATAATAGTCGTCTGTGTCACCCCAGAGAGCTCATCTGGAAATGCCTGGGCTAGCACAAATCCCACTCTGAATTCCTTTGCTGCTGGGCCAGGTAGGAGGGAGACAGCAGTTTAGGAGGAGGAAATAATTGTTTAAACATACAGCTGTTATTAGCTGGGCAAAGGGCAAGGAAAATGAAGGATACTCCTTCAAAGAAGCGAAAGATTTAGGTCGGTTCAGACAGGCTGGGTTTTAAACTCCTCCCGGGATGGAGGTTCCCCTCGCGCAGCCTCGCAGGCGGTGCTGGAGGAACGGCGGCAGCGAGCCCCGAGGATGCTCGCGCAGCCTGCACATCCCTGCTCCTCCTTTCTCCAATGCTACCTCTGCAGGTCACAAGAAATGCAGATTTCACGCCGTTCCTACCCAAAACCAGCCTGGAAACAGCACGTGCTGCCACCAGGCATGATCGTAGTCCAGTGCGAGCCCTGGCTCTCAGCTACGTGGGCTGCACGCCCCTGCTCAAGGGCTCCGGTGCTAATCCATCTCTCTCCCCCAGCACCGTGCCTTCTCCAGCTCTGCCCTGCCAGCACCATGATGCTGACATTTACCAAGGTCTTTCTGGACCATTTACTACGTGCCGCTGGTTGTCCTCCTGCCCGACCACCCCAGCATGCTGGCCGGTGGCTCCGTTTCACCGCGGGTAAACCCCGCTGCACGCAGACCTTTAGCAAATATGCCCTTACACACCGCAATACGATCCACGGGTCACCGCGCAGTCAGAAGCCAGCGATGAGACCAGCTCCCAATTTAGGGGCGATGAATTCGCTATAGCCTGGCCTTATTGAATGATCTTTGATGAGTATTTTTAACGTGTCACATGCCCGATTAGGTGGTGAATTATGCAATCCTCTGTGCTGCTGCGTCGAAGGCTTTTGCTCTTTAGATCATGTGAATGGCATTCAGGGGTTGCCTTGTGGCAGCAGATAAACAGGGGGATGATCTTCCGCGGGAGAAACGGGCAAAAATGTCAGAGGGCCCAACCCAGCGTCATCAGTGAGACATAAATAAAAGAACCAAATAAGGTCCTTCACGGCTGTAGGAGTTTCCCATCCCCAAACGCTATTAAAATATCCATCAGTAAAAAGGACTCAGTCCACTCAGCAGCTTTGGGGGAGGACGGCAGGGCAAGCAGCAGGCAGGGCGAGGAGCCGGCGTTCGAACTGATGTCCTCCCCCCCCCCGTTATTGTCACTTTTGCATTTATAAGGAAAGCCCGAGGTCACGGTAGCCCAGCTCCAACCGAGGAAGTGGTTGCAGCTGAAAGCTCCCTGACCCGCTGCCAAAACCCCCAGGGATTTCCAGGGATGAAACCCCCAAGGGACGTGGCATGAGCAAAGCAGGTTGCAGCAAAGTCTGCCCCCCCCCTCCCCAGCCTCCTCCTGGTGTTACTGGGATGGTTTTGGGCTGGTTTCTGCTCTTTTGGGGACAGGCCCTGGCTGCCCAGGAGAGCGAGAAGCCGAGCAGCTCTCTCTGCTGGCCACAAGAAATTCAGAGTGTTGGGGAATGAACATAGGTATGACAGGATGAGTTGTTTTTCAGCCTCTGACTGCAGGGATTTATTGCAGAAGGTCCCAATTTAACCTTTTGCTGCCTGGCTGGGCAGGAGTATCCATGACTTGCCTGCTGGAGCATCACGCTGCTGGCAGGGAGCAAAGGGGTTTGTAGCAGCTCTTTTGGGGAGGAAATCCGAGCTTCTGTCATCAAAAATGTCAGCCACCCTTCAGCACAGTTAAAAACTACCTTCCCAGCAGAGAGGCTGGGTACCTGCTCCTCTATACAGAACATTCAACCCTTCTTCACCCCAATTAGCTCCGATTTTCTAACTTTCATGCAAGGTGCATGTGGGTAATGTGCGATTTCCCCATTGCTCCTGTACACATAGGGTAATGGTCTGCATTTGGAGTCTGTCCGTCCGTGTGAACCCAGCCAGAGGATGGACAGACAGACAGCCACTCACCCGGCCGGGGTAGCTCTGCAGGAACTTGATCTTCTCGTAGAGCTTGATGTTGTCGGCTCTCAGGTTGTCCAGCTCGCTCTGCAGAGCGTGCACCGTGTGCTGCATCATGCGGTTCTCCTGCATGGGGGGATGAGGGGGCTGTTAGCAGCGAGGCTGGGGGGGAGGACAGGATCTGCCCGGGTGGAAGGCAGAAGGGGGTGTTGATTTGGTGCGTCCAGCCAGAGTTTAGCCCCCTCTCAGTACTTAAAATCCTACGGTTTTGAATTAAAATTGCTCCCAAATTAAAATTGTCCCAGCTGCTGCTGAACGGGGCCTCCAGTCCTGAACCATTAACGAGCCTGATCCCTCCGTGGCCGAAGAAGGGCCGGACAGCCAGGGTGGCTGTGGGTGGCTTTGGGCTGAGACCTTGCCCCACAGGAGGTGGAAAGCCAGCCTGCTGGCTTTGAAGAGGTCATTTTGAGCTGTGCTTCAATTTGTAGAGCTATTAGGTTTTTACTCCAAACCACAGTCCCTATGTGCTTTTTATAGGGCACCCCTGAACGCTGTGTCAGACGGCCAAGCACACGTGCAAGGCAACAGGGATTCGGACCTGTCCTTCAACTGGAGCAACACCGATGGGCTGGGGGAGGCTTTGGTCCTGCTAACAGCAGAATAGATTTTTCTCTCGCTTGCAGTGGCGCTGACTGCGTTGTGCTGATAATAAATTCCCTGCAGGTCATTAAAGCAGCCAGCTCCAGACTGCAGGTCCTGCAGCCCCCACTGGCCACCTTCCCCACCCGACGTACCCCCTCCAGCTCCTGGTTCCTGGCCCGGAATCGTTCCCTCTGGCTGGAGATGATGGAGAGGAGCGAGTCCACCTGCCCCTCGGGGAACGAGGTGCCGGGGGACGGCGGGTGACCTGCAGACAAGGTTTGGTATGAGAGGTGACCTGGCAGATGCCCCCCCTCTATCCCGGAGGAAGCAGGGCTTAGCTTGAGGTTCCCCCTCTGACACCGCGGGACCTCAGGGGCACCCAGGCAGACAAATTCCTGTGCACAGCTATTACAGCGCGGACTAGTTTTTATGCTTTTGTTCATTTTTGGGGGACTTTATCCTGGGAATGGACAGGTTCACTCCCCAGGGACAACCAGTCACGTTATTTGGTGCAACCCGTGGCTGCCTTCCTTCCCATGACCCCAACCCTCCCAGTCCCTGCTACAACTCCATCCCGCAGCTTTTGCAGCAGCCGTAGCCCTAAGAAAAGACCCAGTGCCGCAACCTGCCCCTCCATCCACATACTCTTCTCTCCCCTTCCCCTCCTTGCAAAACGGTCACCCCCATTTTGTACTTTCTCCTCTTTCAGCCACGCCAGCAAAGCAGGGGCTGCTCGGCCGCAGCCATTGCCAGCTTGCCGTGCCCAGGAGCCCCATTTTGTGGGTGCCCCATGCAGCTGCCCCCCATGATGGGGCTCTGCCGATGCCCCGGGGGGGGCTGCGGCCATCCCTCTCCACTCTGCCTTCCCAGCAGTGGGAGGCATCCACGGCCAAGGAGAAATACGTCCCCAAGGCCGTGACTCAACCGGCTGCACAGAGGATCTATTCATAGCGCAGGATGGGTGGCTGCAGGTTGTTTGGCTTGGTGGGACTGTTGCTGTGATATTGTTTATGATGTGTTTTCAAAACCTTTCAAAACAAAAAACAACCAAAAACAACAACAAAAAAAAACCCAGAAAGGAAGTGGGTTTTCTTCCAGAGGAGCCAAGTGTCATTACTTGTTTGATTCATTTTCTCCTGCAGACCTCGGCGCAGGAGCCAATGTAAAGGAAATGTTTAGCTCACTGGCTCTGGAGGGGGTTTGGTGTGGAAAGAGCGGGAGTTAAAAGTGCAGGGTGTTTGGTTCAGCCTGGGTTCACTGACTCGGCACGGAGCCAGGCCTGGCACAGGGCTGCTGCACCATCTCGGGAGCAGCTGGAGGACCAGCAAACCATGCTGAGCATGGAAAACCCATCACTGGCCCCAGTGACGGACATGCTGGGCAGGTGATGTCTGTGCCGGCTTAGGAGCATCCTCGCGCCGCCATCCCCGGAGAGGTGACCACCCTACCCATGGCACCAGGATGGCCCCTGCCAGCACCTTGGCTCGCAGCACGGCTCCAGCTTTGCGCCCGCCTCTCACCGTAAAACAGCGCCGTGGCCTCCTTGATGGGCTCAGGTATCTTCTCCAGGCTGGGAACAGCCGCACCCTGGGCAGCACAAGCAGAAGGGATTAAGTATTTCCCACCCACCCAAAGGTGCCTGGTCAAAGCAAACCCCTCCTGGGTCCTGCTACTGCCCCGGCACCCACGGCCTCGTGGGAGCGTTGCTGACAAACAAGCACCCTGCAAAGATCAAGACTGAGACAACGTGGAGAGGCTGGCGTTCAACCCTCAAATCCCATCCTTTGCCCGGGAAGGAGAAGGGCTGGATGGTCCCTGGATGCCACCACCACGACTCCCTCCCGCACCAGTACCATCCATTGCACGGGCACAATGCAACCCTCTGCTGGGCGAGTTGGGAGAAAAAGGAGGAAAAAACAAAGAAGGAAAAACAAAGAAGGAAAAAAAGAAGGAAAAAAAGAAGAAGAAAAAAAGAAAGAAGGAAAAAAAAGAGGAGGGGACAAAACAACCCTGATGCCTGCTGTTGACCCCTCCATCAGTGACAGTGAACCTCTGGGGCCATTTTGAGTGATCCCTGCCCACTGCCAAGAGCCGAGTGTCGTGGGTCAGGGTTACCTCTGCATCCGGGCGATGCACGGCGGACAGGGCCTGGATGGTGCTGAGGTCGTGCTCCAGCTTGGCGATGAGCTCCTTTTGGCCAGCCAGTGTGGACACAGACTCCGTCAGCTGGATCTGCAGCTCCGCACAGCGCACTGGAAAACAGAGCCAGGGCTGTCACCCAGGGGTGGCCCAAAACCCCCCAAGTTTTGCCAAGTGGACGCCGAAAAGCTGAGAAACCCCACCTGGAGCACCAAAGCCAACTCACAGGCAGCACCCCTGTTTTCTCCTTATTTCTGGGGGCAGCAGGAGGGACCACACCAGCAATCCCTGCTCTGCTCCAGGCAAAGCAACCGGGGATCCAGCCCACCTTGGCGATGCCCCAGGGTGGGCAGCCATCCCTGGGCAGGACCAGTGCCACGTCCCAGTGCCAGAAGCAACGCGAGCAGGCAGCTGCTTGCACCGGCACGGCTGCTTCAAACACATCAGCAATATATTTTTGGTGCCCCAGGGGTACCTGGCAGCATCCTGGCTGGGCAGAGTGGGGGGACCTGGAGAGGGATAAGGGGAGCTGAGCCCACGAACCGATCCCCAAGTCTATTCTGTGTGATGGAGCCTCCGGGAAGCCCATTCGCAACTGTGGGTGCTGTGACAGGCACGCACGGGGCAGACGGCTGCTGGGGGGGGGGGGGTTGGAGCGGGCTGAGGGACATCTCCAAGGAGGAGCTCAGGTGGGACCAATCCTGCCCTCAGGTGCTGGGCAAGGCTGTGCAGCCCCTGGCATCCCCACTCGGCCCATTTTCGACAAACGAGCCCTCTTTCCAGTTGCCCCCCCCAAGTAAAACCCACGCCCTAAACCACAACAGGCGCTGGCTGGAATGCTCCAGGAGCAAAACAAAACCCTCTCGTTCCCCTTGTATAACCCCAGCCCAGATGTGAAGCAACGGAGAGGCGCGTCGGAGCCAAAACGCAGCTACAGCGGGAAGCACAGGACCAGCACCGCAGGGCAAGCTCCTTGCTCCATTTGCAAATCCATCCCGAAACGCAGAGCGTCAGCAAGCAGAAGCCTTGTCCTGCAGCAGAAATCTACTTCTTTCACCTTTCTCCCTCGTGGCCTGCAATGTCTGGGCCTCTGCCTGGCTGAAAAAACCTCTCAGATCAAGGTTCAAACCCTGCGTTTTGCACCGCCAGCCTCCCCGCTGCAGGGATGCAGGATACGTCCCTCTGTGCCTGGATTTCCAGGTGGGTGAAAGCTCAGGTCCCAGCTGTTCCAGTCCCTCCCTGATAATTCCTGTTGTAATTATTCCCCTAAATTCCAGACGGCTGGAAGGCAAAAAAATTCCTCATTTATCAACAGCCAGGGAGCAAGAAATGCAAAAGCTGCCTGGGAAGCAGCCGCGCTGGGGGAGAAGCGAGGGCAGGCTGTTGCGCCCGCGGGGCCTCCTACCCTCTCTGAAGACTTCAGACGAGAGGTGTAAAGTCTATGCAGCTCAATTCCAGTTCGCCCAGTCCTGCTGGGCTGGGAGCTGCCCCGCGCACCCCGAAACCGGCTACAGAGGGGGGGTCTTGCAGGGGGCTCGATGCCCTGCGGAGCCTGGCTGGGATGGTTGGACTCAGGGCAGGAGCAGACGAAGTCGTGCCCAAAAGCAACGCTGCTTTCCCACGAAGCAGGGGCTTTGCTGGTGCAAATTCCACACCCCCCCCCCCCCTTTTTGTCAGAAATGCAATTCCTACGTTACTCGTACAAGCCTGCCTGCAGGGAAAGGGAGGTGACACATGCTTCAGACACAACGTATGGATTTATTTTTCTTCCCCTCTACGTAATTGCATTTTATAGGCTCCAAAATAGAAGGCTCAGGAAAGCCAGGAGCAGTTGCGATAAAGGCGCAGTCCCACTGGAGGTCAGTGTTTCTCAAGAAATGGGGAATCGCTGCCTGCTCCTGAAACATGGGTGGCCTGCTGCAAAATATTTGCATTAACAAGATTTGGAAAGAAGAAAACCTCTTCCCTACGGTTAATTATTTAATTGGCTGTCTCTTTAAATTGCATTAAAGTGTAATTGGGAAGCTATTACTAGCCAAACATGGGCTGTGGGGCCCAATTCTGCACAAGGCAGCCCCGATCCGCTGTGCAAAGGGCCTGACGCTGCTGCTGGCGTGCCCGGGCTGCGCCACGCCGGGAGCAGAGCGGAGGGCTGGCTGGGGCAGGACACGCTCCCCTGCCTCCCACCCTGCCCAAAAAACCTCCACAGAACTGAGCGTTGGCATCCTGCTGAAGGAGATCTGAGCCCTGGATCCCAGCTCCTGAGGTTCTCTCTTAAATCATCTTTTTTTTGCTTTTGAGTTACATGGACTGAGTTTTTCAGTTTGCTTAGGAGAAAAAAGGGTCACCAAAGAAATACGTTTCCCAGTTTTAAAGAAAGCCGCATCCTTCCTTCCTTTGGGTTGCACTGCATTGGCATTGGCCCGTCTTCTACAAACCGTCTGTGAAAAAAGAAAAGACTGGAGCCCTGTCTAACACTGAAGACAACCAAAACGCATAGAGCTTCTCTCTCATCTCCCCTTCGGTATCTCTTTTCACAGTTGTTTTTGGTGGTTTTTTTTTTTTAATCATAACTTTATTTTTTCAAAGTGGCAGTGGCCATCCGTGAGCTCATGACTTCTCTGCCAGCAACCCTTCACCTCCCGCAGCGGGTGAAAGGCTCTCCCAGGACAGCAGGTCAGTTCAAGCACTGAGATCGAGCAAAAGAAAATCTGCCTTTGTCTTCTCTAAGCTGCTGTGCTGGAAAGCCCTCGCTCTGACCCTTCAGATGTACAAATAAACTCAAAAGCTGCAGAAAACAAAGAAGTACTGCAGAAGATAATGCGACAAAGAAGGTGAAGCCCTGGGGAAACTGGGATTTTAAACCACTTATCTTTAGCCTCAAACTCTGTCGTTCCCGACTTTTGAGGCAATGGAGGAACCGGGCTTGACATTGCCGTCGCCTTATGGAGAAAAGTGATGAAGTGCAGCAACTGGGCAACTAAACGTCGGCCAAAGTCACCTGCCCTGCCTGCTGCCACGCTGCAGGGCTGCTCAGCACAGGCAGGTCTGGTTTCTCCTTGTCCGATAGACAGAAAACAATCAGCTGAGCCTGGAGCATGACTGAAAAGTATCTTCGGAGTTCTTGGGAAGGTGGCAGAGCAGATGGGAGCTGGACTAGAGAGTTTTGCACAGGGCACTTGTGAAGTTCCTACACAGCAGTTGGCTGGGTGAACTCTCCTTCTTGATCAGGGTTTTCTTAATTCAAATCCCCCATGACACTGATCCTAAATCCCTCAGCTTTCACCTGGCCTGGCTGGCCAATAACACACAGGTCATTAAAAAACATTTCTGCGAACAGGCTCCCAGGAATTTGGCCGAAACCACCTGCAACAAACACGGGGTGAAGAGCAAGTCCCCAGTGCAACCACTGAACTTTGGCTGCCAAGAGCTGAACCTGGGCTAGCACCTTAACACCACAGCCGGACCCTCCTGGGGAATCCTGGGCTTGAAGAGAAGCACTTTTCAGGACAACCATCAGCCACAAGCTTCTTCCCACATCCCCTCTATGACTGACCAAGTCTTTTCTGTATCGCTGGACGTGTGGCCCCATGAAATGCCCAACATGAGTGGGGAGGGGGAAAGACTGGTCATCTATCAGGAAGAATACTGGTAGGCTCTTGAAAAGCATCTTAGCTTGCCCCAAACTGAATGAGTGATTAGAAAGAGCCTCTGCTCAAACAGTGTGCTGTAAAGAAGATGTCTGTGCTGGGAAGTCTAAACGTACCTCCAACCCACTGCCTGAGGAGCACAGCCATGGATGACATTCCCACGGGATGTGTGTTTCTGAAAAAATGTAAAGTGTCTGTGCAGACAGGCCATGCGGTGAGACACAAAGGTGCCTCACACAGAGAGGAAACAAAATGGTACTAAACTGAGAATAAAAGATTTAGATCAATCTCACACTTCTTTCATTGTGGATAGCCCCATCAGTCTCGTACTCCTCCAAAGCTGCAAGTTAAAATCTTTGTGGTATCAAGGGGAAAAAAGTCCCAGAACCCCAGGCTCCATGGGCACATTCGCGGGGAGCCCCGAGCCCAGCAGATGTAGGGGCTCATCGGGAGCGCCTGCGAGACAGCGAGCCCAGCGCTGTCACGGAGCAACAGCAACTTTGACTCCTATAACAAGCCCCAGCAATTGGACTCCCTTGGCAAATCATCCAAAATAAACAGCATCTGTTTTCACAGATGGAGAAAATTAAGACATACTAGCAACTTAGTTTGAAGTTATAAGGCCAGACATAAATAAATGAGAGGCAATCTTTCCCTAAGATGGTGGCTTGATTACTGAGGATACAGACAGATGAATAAATCACCTTGGGGTGAGATAGGCTGTAACTTGCTACACATCCATGAGACTGCAGTAACTGCTCATGTGTATCTTCTGAGCCTGAAGGAAATGAGAGGTAAGTGGTATTGCTGAAGGGATCTGCAGGGTAGGAGCACACACATGGGCAGTTACTGCAAATTAGCTGATGCTCTGCAAGTTCACACCCTGACTTGCCTTATGGTAACTTTTTAATCTCCCTCCATTACTGTCTGGCCTCCTTGGATTTACATAACTGTAAAAAAAAAAGAAAACAAGCAGAGAAGTGATGTGGCACGCTAGCAGCTTTCTTTGAAAAACTATCCTCTCAGAAGTCAACTGAAGTGCACTGAAACCCACTACTTCAAAGGTTTTAAGTCTATTTTATTGACTGGAAGGAAGATCATGGTAAGATAACTAAATCTTGGAGTACCTTGACATGAAGGCTGAGAAACCCAGGCACAAAGCTGGAGACTTACTCAACACAAACACTGGTGCTTGAGCGCGCCAGGACGAGGAGCGGGAGCCAAAGAAGTGGGAGGAAACTGGGTCTGCCACGGGTCCTCTGATTTTTCCAGCTCATTCACCTTTCCCCATGTTGGGCCACTCCAGTTAATGACCGGGTTGCTGTGGACGGTTACTTAGAAGTTGAAATTGTCCTTCTTCCCCATGCAGAAATAAGCGCTCAGGCTTTTTGGCATCTCTCTCCCATGAGCCTTCTCAAGCCAACAAAGTCTTACCTCCGGTTCCACCTGATGCCAGAGCTCCCAGATTTATACATAAACTAAGGCACAATTTCAGGCTCTTGAAATACTTGGCATTTAGCTTTTAAGGAAGTCTGAAAAAGACAGTACTGGTACTGCCCAAAGTCCTGCTCCCCTTCCAGAAGAATCACAGGGAGATGACTCCGTGCTTTGTAGCTGAAGGGATGAGGGGCACACGGTCCATATGCCGCAGATTCAGTCCTGGATGAACCAGGTGATTTTCTCTGTCCTCTTTTTGTCTATGAAGATGCCAAGGAAGAAAGATCTAAGCCAAAATCCTTCCCACAATGGGAAGGTTGTCAAAGGCCTTTCATTGTTGTACATCTCAACGGTTCTAGTTCTGTCTTGACCTTTTCATAATGTGGAACAGCATTTCTGCATGGTCCAGAGTTGCGTGGGAGTCATTCCATCTGTCTTAACTTTACACAAAGCCTTTTCCTCGGGGCCACCATTGCTGTGAGCTGTCAGTAGGCTGAGAAACAGGACAAGAAGGCAGGGAATGATTGAACATTTCTTTCCTACAAGGCATCAGAGCCCTGTCTCTCAAATCTAGCAGAGTCCTCTGAGGTGCAAATCTGTTCAGAGGTAAAGGCTGAAGAGCAGATTGTAGCACAAAACACCAGCTGAGCCGTCTGCTGAGGTCCACCTCACCTCACATAAGGCAATGAAAAATCACCATCACCTGAAGGGTGTATATTCTTCCAAGACTCTCCCCAGAGTGAATAAAGATACTGGAGATCAAGTGCTCCAGAGATCGCACCAACACTACAGAAGTCCCACAAGAACTGGGCTTTTGAGACATTTTAAAGCAACCTCTCTAGAAATCTCCAGAGAAGGAGGAAGGATCAGTCACCTCCGAGAGCACCTGAGTAGCCAAAATGCCTGGATTATGTTAGTCTGACAATCATCTCAGCCTGCAACTTTCCCTGTGGGTAGCAATCAGGCTGTCCTTGTTTATCACCTCTCTACCTGCCATGAGATTATTGTCCGATCAGACCCTCTGGAAGCTTTCTAAAAGGGCGAAAAAAGCAAGCAGATGATGAAAAGAAAGAATGACGACATCTCTAAAAGCCATCTGCAACTCCTTGCACAATCTACCTAGTCTTTAGCCACAGTTACCAGTCCTGGAAAAGCTCCAAGAATGAAGTGATGAGGTTGCTCTAGAGACATAGAGGCTGTAGGAGAAGACATCAAGAAGCTTCAGTGACATCCTTCAGGGATGTATGCAGAAGATGTGCAGTCCTAGACAGCAAGGGCTGGGACTGGCACCAGTGAAGGCAGCAAGAGCAACCCTTCTCATTTTTGCTTTCGCAAGCTGTCAAAAAGACAAGAAAAAATAGGGATAGTAGAAACCAGATCACATCCAACACCCCAAGGACAAAATCTGAGACTTCATCTGCCCAAGTGACAAAGGGTTGGGAGCACAGGGAAAAGACCTCTCACCCTAGCTGCCATGCTCATCACAATGCATGAACATCCTTCTTTGAGTCCCCTGCAGCCCTTTTCATCAGTGTCCTCAGATGCATTTGTGAAAGTGGACTTGGGGAAGAGCAAAGCGAGCTACCAAACCACAGCCAGGCGAGCGCCCGCCCCACAGCAGCTCACTGTCCAGCTCTCTGGGTTTCTCTGCCGGCTGCAGGCAGAGGAGGGCAGGCAAGATTTCTGCTCCCTCCCCTCCTTTCCCCGCTCTCTTTTCACATTTTGAGGACCTGCCAGGAAGGGAAGGTTTGAAGGATTTCTCCTTCCCTTTCCTCCTGGCCCAGCCACTCCAAAATAAACAGCCCCCAGCAAAGAAACACAGTACCGCTTAATAAATTCACCCTATAAGGATAGAGATTTCACAGAAGAGCGGATTATTTCCAAGGATACTAAGATAATTACACGGGTAACTAGGAAGAGTTCAAGAAAACAGTTTGAATTTTCTTATCAGTTTCCCATAGCTTGTAGCAAAAAGAAAATAAAATGCTCTACTGTAATCAAATCATGTTTTCTGAAGCCCTCTGTTGGCAAGTACAAAATTTCTTCACCACTTCCATTAAAACAAATACTTAGAAGAAAATGATAGCATTTCAAAACGGAAAGAAGTGGGGCCCAAAAGCACCACGCCAGCTGCTCACAGTATGTTCTTACCTGGTGGGAACGAGATGCCACGTGAAAAAATATCCCCCTTCCCACCGAAAGACAAACTACTTCTCGCTGACTGTGGGGCAGGAGCGGGCCCACGGCCAGTACCTGTGGCACTGAGGTGCTCACCGGGTGCTAACTTATTCCTGCACCTGAGGCTACAACGAACAAGGATTTCTCCCATTAACTCGGCAAATGCCTGTAGTATTTCCTATGTAAAATCTCACCCTTGCTACAGCATCTAACTCCAGCAGTAGCTGTTTACTGGCAGGAACACTGACATACGGGTTTGTTCCAGTGCTGACCAGTAAGGGTCTATGGGAACACACAGCATACACTTCTGAAAAGCAGATTTTTGACATCCTTATGAAGGGCTACCAACGAAGCTATCACGGAAGATCCAGCTATCTCCATGGAAGACCATAAGTATCTGCTCCGGACTTCTGAGATGCACCCTTGTGGTTTTGGTTGCCTTCCTAGTTTTCCAAAAATACACTTTTCGAGACTTAGGCTTGAGAGGACAGTCTGGTTTTATCCCTGATGCCTACTTCCGAGGTACAAAGAACCCCCTCCAGCTTCTTCTGTACCAGGTCTGTGTTTTCACAAGTATAAAGCATCTTTTGCTTACAACCACGTGTGGCATTTTAGTAGTTCAGTGCCGATACCACCATACCTGAAGAAAAGCGCAGGTTATAAATACACAAATTAACCAATTTAAGTCATAGCACTTTAAAAGTGTAGATGTTTAGTATCAAGCTTAAAATGATTAGGTGAAATTATACAAGATAATGCCATCTATAGCAATCAACAGTTTGACCAGTAGTTAAAAAGCAGGGGGGGGAAGCGTGTTCAACCTAGAACCTTTACATCATGTGGAACAACCTGTCACAGACGTTTCAAAAGCAGAAACCACACATTCATAAAGAAATTTAGGCATTAAAGAGCATTTTCGATACATGTTGAAGAGCATCCCACCCACTCCTGCACAACGACTCCAAGCTAACGATGGCAAAGACACCCATGGAACGCAAACACCGGCTTGGGCAAAGCGCTACGCTGCACCAGGGTGTCCGAGGGGGAAACCAGCTGGATGGAACCCGGCAACAGCTGGAAGGAGGGAGCGTACTGGGAACGCCCAGCCCGACTCCCTGCTCTCCATCTAGACTTTCTGGGACGCAACTCCAGGAAATTTCCAGCCTGGCCCTCTAAAACTCCTCATGCCGTGGTGAACATACCTAATCAACAGGAAACTCAGCCTACAAGGAGGCAAGCAACACACAAGCTTACAGCCTGGTAGGAAAAATACGTAAGATATGTACTGCAGGAGGTGATGTAAATAAATGCAGGTCCCTCAAAATAACCTCCAATTCACAATTCAAAAAGCAGACACGAGCACGCCAGGTAAAAGAGCAGTGCAGAGGCAAGCGCACACACACACACACACACACGCGCGTGCTCTACCTGAAACCCAGAGTACTGAAGCTAGAGATTTATTCCACTAGTTTTTAAAATATAATTCCACTGATGGATTACAACATCTGTTCCTTACCAAACTTCAAATTCTAGACTCTGTAAATACTGAGTATGTTTATAGGAACAACATCTCATAAGGTACTAGAACAGGAATTTATATAAAGTATCTGTAAAAATAAACAGTGAGCCAAATATCTGAGAAAATTTTTACACTTTCATTTTTGAATCTAAAGCATTTCTGACCTCAGACAATGTATTTATTTTTTTAAGATTAGCTAATACACTGTTATGGTGCTCAAAACAACCCCCCTTGCAGTCTCAGACCCAAAATACATCTTTTCTGTCCATGAAGCCAGGTGTCCACCTCCACTGCCTACAGCAGGAATCGTCACACTTGAATTTCACTAAAAAAAGGATACAGTTTGGAAATCTGACACTTCAGTATTCAAGGTATTTAAAATATTCCCCCCCCCAACTGATATATAAAAAGTAAATTTTCCTCCCCTGGACAAACACAAATCCCCACCAAATCCAGCCCCTTCATTCCTTGGACATCACTGAAACAGAACCACCAATGTAAATGTTTGCTGCTTGGACTCAGGTCTCACCTTAATAAAGACAGCCCACGCGTAATTGTGTTTGTATAAAAGATATTTACTTCAATTATCACACCTAGGGTGCTAGTGAATAATAATAATAATAATACATCGTGTGAGTTTCATACAGTGATATTGCTTCTCCATATCATATAGGGACCGTTGTACAGTGCTGAGAACAAACATTATATGGCTAACCAAACAAAGACAGAAGAAACAATGCCATTCTGCTGACGGAGGGAGCGCTGCCCTGCTACTGCCAGCCATATAAACTCTTACTTTTATGTTTAAACAAATACCAAGAAATAAAATGTTACAAAAGATGAGTCACAGCAACACAATGTGGGCTTCTCAAAGCTACTTGTACAAAAAAATGACACTTTTTTTTTGGTCAATTGGGTCTTTGTGAGGATCTTTTTTTTTTTTTTTAAATCTGTGATTGTGAATATAACAAACAAGCTCTAAAAACATCTAAGACTTAGTGCGTTACAGAAAAAATATAAAATACTGCTAAAAATGTAAGACACCACAATACACGGGGTAAAAATTGAGCTTATTATTAAAAAAAAAAAAAAAAAAGTTCTCAGGAAAAAGTACACCACTTTCTGTTTGAGTTCATCTTGTGCTGTGTTAGTAGTCGGGGCATTTCAAAGGTCTGCCCATTATCATGGCAAGTAGTTATTGCACAAATGCAAAGAGTTAATTTTTTAATAAAAAAAATGAAAAGGGACATGAGGGAAACAATTTAAAAAAAAAAAAAAAAAAAGAAGAACATCTCCCCCCCCAGCCAGCCTCCATCTGCTTTGGAATTAACGTCCAAATTTGTACATTTGACATTCTCGCAGCATTTCCAGCGAGTGGGGCGCGCGGTGCCCGCTTTCGGAAAAGGAATGGTAGAAAACGCTTTTCAATACAGAAATGCATAGAGTATTCTGACAGGAACCACCTTTTTGTTTTGCAGAGGTTATCCAATAGTTACTGTAGGGCTTTTTTTGTCTCTCTCTTTTTTTTTTTTTTTCCCCAGACTATGCCAGAAGGAAAGAACCTCGTGTGGGAAATTCATCTGATGGTTTTTAGTGGGACACCCTCGAAAGGCAAAGTGCAAATTTGCTTCCAAATCCACAGAAGTGGTGATGTGCCCTGCAACTAGCTCAGCACCCTCCACCTTTGCCCACTGCAAGGTTTTACCGTGGGGCCGGCTGGTTGGGTGCTGACCGGAGGCCCTTTGCATCGTCCCTCGTGCAGACACACGCTCCCCCGCGATGAGCAGGGGTCGTTTCTAGCGCGACGGTTTTCAGTTTGGCTTACGCAGCTTTTCTCTCGCTCGCTCGCAAAGTGTTACCTAGCCAGGGAAAGCCTGTCTGAACGTGTTTCGACACTGCAAGAAAACTAAACGACTCCTCCGTGACAAAGATCAATTCATAATGTGTATTTCCAGAGTTCACACCAGGAAAAGTTGCTGCTGCACAAGGTGTTTTTTTTTTTTTCCTTTTTCTTTTTTTTTTTCCTCGACCAACTTTGAATGAGAAGAAAAATCAGCTCTGAATTCAGAAATTCAAACATATGCCAACAAAGATGAACATCACAGGAAACCAGTCTCTCATTTTAAATTAACACTCTTGAGTAAATCGCAATGTACTTTGACAAAGGGGCACTGCATCTTCATGAAATTCTCAGTAGAGGCTCTAGGAGGCTAAGGGTATTTTCTCTCTCTGTATATTTTAAGTCTCTTCTCTCACAACTGAGGCTTCTTATTCTCAGTCCTAAATTATTTTAAACTATTTAAATAATATTATTTATTAGGCATTTAGATAAAATACTTTTTTTAAACAAAAATGATTGCTCTAGAAAACACAACAGGGGCACAATGATATGGATACTGCAACGAGCCGACACCACCCCGCTCCATCGCTAGGATAGCCCAAACTTTCTCCAATGTCCGTTTAAGGGATATGTATACTCCTGTTGTGTTTATATCAAACAAAAACAAACCTCAAAAAAGAAACTGTTAAAATTAATCTCATAAATAGGAAATATTAGTTTGTTTTCCTAATTACAAACCACCTTTATATATTTCACCTTATGATGCTGTAGAGAGAGCAAGCTTGAAAAATAACACACAAGCGCTGGTAAGGGCTGAGGATGCTGGTGGGTGAAAGCCTGTTCTTTACAAAACCAAATTAAGACTGGAATGACTTTACAGTGCCTCGCCATCCAGAGACAATGCGGCTCTGGGCATGGAAATGAAGACAGCATGTATTACTAATGGCACAAAAGGACACGGTCACAGTAAGCGATGGCTGAAGTCCACGAGTGTTTCTTGAATGCGGACAGACCTACGAGTACGCTGGGTGAGACTGAGCCTTACGAGCATTAACGCTGCCGGGCGATGGTGGACGTTCGAACCCGAGACCCTGCCGTGCTGCTGGAGCCAACCCAGAGGGATATATATATTTTTTTTTCCCCAGGAACCTGAATTCTCATGAACTAGAGCTCGCGCTCGCCTGCGTTTGGTGGCTGGGACACAAACCTCCGAACACAGAACGAGAATTTCTATTGCACAAAGCCTTAATGCACAGTGTTTGAAGTGCTCGTCAGCAAAGGGGCAACTCGTGTCGGGCCACTGAAACGCTCCTCGATCGGTGTTTGCTCTGCATCCCCCCACTCAGCCCAAAATGAAAAGCGGCTGTGAATGCTGCAATCTAGATCACTGTGCTTTAGATTATTCTCCACAAAGAGATTAGGAAATAAGGCACATAGCTTTCCAAGTATAGAAAGTTTGTTGAACAGTAAATTTTAGGAAAGTAGCAAAACCTAAAAACTTAATGGGAAATGCGGTAACATACAGGATTTTGATGACATGCCTATTGAATGAAAATAAAATAATTTCAAGCTAAACTAAAATCTCCCCTCCGCCACCCCCCCCCCCCCCCGAAAAAAAAGATCCATGATCTCCATCTCTCTAGAGGACGCAAGAAGGAAACGGAATCCCTGATCAAGGAAAAAGGAAAGTACGATACAGATGTGACCTTGCTTATTCCCCACACACCTCCTTTACGAACTAGATGCTCAAGTACTCCCTGAATAGCCTGTACTAGCATCCAGAGGTAACTAGGTACTTTGGAAACACTTTTAAAGCTAGTAATAATTTACCCACATATAAATAATACATCAAAATAGCACTAAGGGTCTAATGTAAGCTAACAAAAGCCAGAGGAGTCTGATTGAAAGACTGATTGTAGAAAATATTTTTTGTAGTTACTTGGAGATAAGATTGTACTTCAGAGCAAGTCAAGTGCCACGTTTTATTTCTTCTCTTGAAAACACAGATGCTCGCCTTCTAAGACGAACTGCATAACAGAGAATTTCTATCTCAGTCCTAAGAATACTTGAGTTTTCAGCTTAGGGAGAGCAAGAATGAACTGCTTGCTTTAATTTGATATTTGGCTTAATTTACCGATCAGCTGTTTTTGTGATTGTTTTAAATATGTCTTTACTGTTCACCTTCCTGCTGTATGTAGATATAGGAGAGTATATTTTACATGTGCAAATATCTGGCGTATTAACTTCGTGCAGGCTGTATTGAAGCAAAAGCTACAGACCAACTGTTGTTACAGGATGTTGCAGACGAGGTTTGACCCTTCCTTTCAGATTACTTGGCTTTTGCACATCTCAGACCCTTGGAATTATTTTCATGTATTCTGAACGTGATCTTCCCCCTCCTTGTTAGCTAAACCCACGTTTTTCAAACAATCCGATCTCTCAATGGCTAATCCCCTCTTTACAACAGGGAACTTCCCTGACAAGTGGGAAAATGGCATCCTCTACGCATCAAAAAACATATTGGTTTTAAGCCCTCACTCACCTATGCCCCAAATGATTTCACGAATTTGGCTGTAGCAATTCTACTGCACCATTAAGACCAAGCACGCAAATCCTACATATACATAAGGGCTTTTCCATACTGGAATCATGTACATACACACATTAACAACTCCTAAAAATGCATATTAATTACCCGCATAGACAGAAGAGAAGAACGCAACTTAACGCCGTTATTCTTGTTATCAACAGAGAGATTGCACTGTTATGAACATTACCACAGAATTACACAGTAACTATGCAAAAAGCAGGTATGTCACCATAACAGCAGGAAATTCCTGGTATGACTCTCCATTTCCAAGGATCTTTGGATGAAGATTGTACTACATAGTACAAATATCGCTAAAATTCAAACAAAAAGTCAAAAGAAACGATGTCATGGGGACTTCAGGCATCTACTTTTGCTGTACTGTTTCCTGCACTATTTCATTATGGTTAAGAATTCAGTCATTCTCTGCACTTGGCTGTTTCAAAATATAAAGAAACTGAAATGATACTATGAAACCAACAGTTTTAATAATAAGAAATCTACAGAACTGTGGCGAAAATGTACTAACATCACTGTGAGTAAAGCAAGCTTGAAAAATGGCAGCAATTTCCTTCAAAGAATGGCTGGACAAGGAAAAATGCAATAATCTTATTAATTTTTTAAAAGGAGGCATTTACTTTTAACGCACTTCAGTGCCAGAACATGTTTGTGAATAGCAATGAAAATCAAGCCTGGGAACCATTTTTTTCCATTCACAAAATAGTTGTAGAAACGCAGACTTCATAGACAGCCAAGGACTTTGGATCCCGGACATGGAATGCCCAGGTTTTGGGAAAAGCAGGTATGATGCCTCCATCAGTCCTTGGCCCTATCAGAGGATGCTGGTGAGGAGGCTCACTACTAAAGTTCAATGAATGACTTTCTTCAACTGGAAAATGTCCTTACAACTAATAACCTATATTAAATATGCCACAGTACCACTTGGCTGGGGGGGAAATCATCCCTGAGGAGAGAGATGGCACCACTTACATACCTGTTTTTAAGGCTTTTTGACAACTTAAGTGCACAGGCCTAATGCTAACCTTCTCCAAAAGGATAAATTTCACCTTCAGAGCATAAAAACTTTTTATCCTTGCATATTAATAGGGTAGGGTATAGTACATGACCTGGTCATGTAGGACAAATCAGTCCCTAGGCATAGCATAAAGGGCTTTTCTTGCTATAAAGTTCATTATTAACTATATTTTATATATGGCATAGTCAATGTATCCCATAAAAGAGATGGAGAGGAAAGAACAAATTGGTGAAATAATATTTCTACATTTTAGAGCTCAAATACGTATGTGAAGGAGACAGGGACTGCTAAATCACTTTTCAAACTAAGAAGGTTGAGCCAGAAAAGAAATTCAGATCTCGTGCTTTCCATGCCAGTGCCTCTCCTTGCAATTTAAAACCATCTGGGAAGATTTTAAACTGCTGGGAAAAAGTGTCTTTTGTTTGTACAGAATTTTGAAATTATCTTTTTTTTTTTTTTTTAAATAAGTTGATTGTATATGCAACACGAAGGAAGAAAATGTTGATGTTCAAACAGTGGGGCAGCAGAAAGTGCAAGGGGAAAGTAGCAGGCCAACATATGAGCGAACTGAATACTGCTTTGCAGCTGTTTTATCTGTGTTGAGTTATATTTAGGAATGAGGCTATAAGCAGCTTGTCTCATCAGGGCCAAAACTGCCACTCACTCCCAGGAAAGACTTGATTTGGTTTTAGTGAATGTTAAATCCAGCCCCCACCTAAGAACCAACTTTTCTTCTCCTATGTTTCTGATAGTCTTCAAGAAATGCTCACAGCTCAGTCACACACAGTGGCTTTACAACAGAGACTATCCTAGGATACGTACACTGGGTGAAGAAGAAAGAAGAGATAATTTAAGAAACTCCCTTGTTAGAAAGAGACACAAATCAAGCAAAAATAGTGCCTGCCATCTGCATGTTAAAATGTTACTGCTTTACTTTCGGTTTGCAACAAATTGCTAAGATTACCGATCTCTTTGCAACCTTGCTAAAGGCACTGGTCCAGATTACTGCGACATTTCAGTTTAAATAAGCTATTTTGGACTTAAGTGCAAAGAAGTGTCCAAAACCAATTACTTTTTTCATGTAGTCTCATAATTTATATATGGTCAACTTTTTTTTTTCTCCTGTTTCTAACTTGCCCTGTTTTTGCCAGGAGCATTTTTATTTCATGTAAGTTTTAAGAATACTTGGAATTAATAATTTTAAGATGGAAAATGACAGACTTCTGACAGCAGCTGTGCTAGTGGGGACTGCAATCACTGTTAGCATTTTCCATTATTTCATTACATTACTTGATCAGATTTCCCTCAATCCTATTTTATGTGAATTTATCAGCTTTGTAGTTTGAATTACCACCAGAATGATGCACTTCTCTAAGTATTTCTCCCATTAAAGGATTGAAACACAGCAACTTTTAAGTAATTGGATCATAAAATATTGCATAGAATTCTGTCGTGTCCATGAACCCCCTTCTCTACACCATTCCCATATGAACAAGTTACATAAAAATAATGCAAAGATCTTTCACCTAAGGAGAAAGGCACATACATTTTTTTCTCTTTTTAACCGTAAGACAGATCTTTCCTATTACAGCAAGGAGTTTATTACTAAAGGACTCACTAATTCATGATATGGGCAGAGTGCACTGATACAGGTTCCTTTAAAGAGTGGCTCTATTTATAGGCATTTTACAGAGGAATAAATAAACCAGTCAGATTTTATGGCGTCAACAGCAATTGTAATTAAATGCATTTCTGCCAATAAACATGTGCAATTCTGTTGTCTGAAATCTGTACCCTCAAAAATGGAAGCATATCGACAATCCCATTGTATGACCCCTCTGCCAAGGGATACTCTTCCCCTGCTTTTAGCAAACAAAGTACTACACTTTTTTCCTTCCCTAACCATCCAGAGAGAAGAATCAACAATTTTAACTGCAGAATAAAGGTATTTCTGTTAAAATAGCCTGGGCTCTTCATCCACAGCTTTAGTAAAAGCATGGAACTAGAAACAGAAAGAGAAAATAAAAATGCTTTTAAAGAACCTCAAGAAAATACAGTCTGGCATTACAGATTTTCTGAAAACTGCCTGTGCTCTTTATCCATCAGGGAAAGAAACATCGTCAGCGAGGGCTCTGTTGCCACGCTCTGCGCTCTACAAAACGACTGCCCCGTTGAGATGAGCCCCACGTCACACGTGCCTGAATAACGCCTTTTCCCTTCCCGTGTGATCAGTGACCCAAGAGGGTAAAAAGCCACCCTGCTACTCTTTGGCATTTCTTCTCCTCCAACTTTTTATCCTTTTCTTTTAATTAAGTAAAAAAAAGTTATTCCAATACACATTTTCCTAAAAGCTTGACTTCCAAATGCCACACTTGATCAGAAATACAGCTACAATCTTTCAGTGTTGCTGAAGTTCAGTCTCTAAACCAGGGAGGTCTCTGCCAGTTTGGAAAGCCAGTAGGTAACTCATCTCCAACAAGAGAATCTCAGCAGTAGTTCAAGCTAATCCATTTTACTTTCCACTGAAACAGAAAAGCAGCTGTGACCTTGGCTAAAAACCGGGAACAAACAGCTGGGAACATCACTTAAACTCTACAAGCTTGATCTGAGGGTGTTCGTCTGCCCGTGCCCTTAAATAAGGTGGTCACTAAGGAACCCAAAGCGACTCCCAGCAGGACGGCCTGGGTCACCCCAGTAGCATCTCAGCAGGCTAATCCACATTCAACACAGACCATTAAATATGAAACAACAAAAGGAGCTAAGCCATTAATAAAGTGCCAAAAATATAGGAAATACTGACAGCATTTTATTTGATTAATTTTATAATAGACACCAATGACAACCCTTGGCAGGATGGAGTGACTTCTGACTTATGAATGCTGTCTTTATCCAGCAAAATTACATGATTCAAATGTAATAATGGAGCTTAGAATTAACAGTTAGTGTTATAAAAGAAAGATATCCTCTAGGGCAAGCTACAGATATGCTTTTAAAAAATCATTACAGCATTAAAAACTGGGCAGATGCTAAAGAATCCTAAAGAACTAGTGGAAACCTGAAAACCAAGCCAAAAATAAACAGAGAAAAAAAAGATACAAGTTTCAAGGCACTTTCGTATTGCTTATTAAGAAGAGAGATTGACCTTAAGTGCTGCATTTGCGTTCAACCTGTGAATACAGTTCTGCTGTTGTATAATGCAGCAAGAGCTCTCAGTAAGCATCATGGAATGCAATCATATAGACACAGGCACAAGAACAGTTTGGGGAATATTAATTTAAAAAAAAAGTTGTCAAACAGAAAAAAACCACGCTATCGAGAAAGCCGAGAGTAACCACTTGACTGCATCAAGCACCTGGATCTCAAATCAGCAGACAAGGACAGTAGAAACAGACTGGCAAGTGTATTGCCTAGAACTAATAAAAAAAAAAAAACCAACCTGAACCAAACAACAACAAAGAAAAAAAAATAAGGAACAAAAGAAAATATCTGCATCTTCTAGACAGAAGTTTTGCTTCTTTGCTGAAGACACATCTTGTTATGACTTCTATTAAGGTATGTGTATTTTTACCAGGACGTGCATTTATCGATGGAGCTGTGCTTTGTAAGTCAAACCAGGACATTGTACAGATACAGAGAGGTTAACACCTTGCTTCACCACATTATTTCCCTCGCTGGCCGTTCCCTCGGACTAACTGCACTCCAGATAAGAAGCCGTAACCGCTTCCAGCACGTGCTGTCACATACTGGTGTCTGTTATTACAAATTGTCTCCTCAGCTCATGACTGAAAGGGGCAGTTGCTCTCTCTGTTTCTCAATTTTAGTTTTGCATCACAAGTCCCCAATTACCCAAGGAGGTATCCTGAAACAGCTAGCAGTAAAAATAGGAAATAAATCCCTGCCTTTCAGCCTCCTAGAGCCTTCTTTTCTTAATCATGAAAAGGATTGATTTTAGTGTACTGATTCTTAATTTGTGAAAACTTGTGCTAAGTGCTGCTGTTGCATGTTAAGAGACTGTAAATGAAATACATAAGTTCTAAAACATCATGCAAGAAATGTGGTTTCACATCTTACAGTCAAAAATCCTACTAATGAATTAATACAAGCACACTGAGGTGTAATATTGGGAACATACCTTTAAAGTCGGAACTCCTCTCCCCATCCCTCCCTCCCCCAAAATCAGAAAAGTAATATTAATTAAACTTAAGAAGTAATGAATGCACCATTAAAGTGTCATCAAAAAGATGCTGACCTAAGACAAAAGTTCAATGATACACAATACGGTCAAAAAGTCTTCAATCAATAATATACAGTATGACAACTACATCTTGTAAATTATACCCAATACTGCCGGCAGTCTATCCCTCTAAAGAATATTTGCCCCCTTTCATCCCTTCCTAACAATCAGATAATAAAATACAGCACCTATAAATAAGCAAAAAAAAATTATATATATATATATTTATATATATATATATATTCCGAAATCATCTATTGTTAGTTTTAAAGATATGGCAATAAAGGAGTCTAAATTAGCAAACTTGTAGAAGCCATAACTGATAAAACAGCTTATTGAAAAAAGGTGGCAGTAATGCACTCTATGTGTGCACAAGTACGTAAGAAAATACACAGACGTATAAAATTGCACGCACACACTCACGCACACACATCCTTCCACACACCTCTATGCTCACGCATATACATATAGACAACAGGAGGAGTTAGAGACAAGTTAGAATTTGATTTGTACTTTGATCAGCCCTAACCTGTGCATAAAATAATGGAAAAAGGCTGTATTTCTGCAGGGCAGAATGGTCTAGACTGGGACTTGAGAGCACAAATGTTTTGGTTTGGAGTTTGGGCTATTTCTGTCCCGGTAAGAGCCCGTCTGGTCATTGCCATGTACTTTTTATCCACGCAAAAACAAGCTTCCCACAACTAAAACGTATTTAAAATCAGTGCTTGTGGTGGGAAGAGAGTCAGTAAATGGCCACCAACAGCAGGAAAAGGTCTCTATCTGAGGCAGCTCCAGTCCCCTCTTAGTGGTGTGTGACAGCAATCGTACACGTGAATTACATTTTAATCGATTCCAGGTAAGCTGAAAATTTCGGGTTACGGAATACGCCCCCAAAGTAGCAGGCTGAAATGTTACTGGCCAACATTTTTTGAGCGATCTGTCTTTACTGAAAGGAAATTCTGTACACTACGAACCAAGTGAAATGATCAAGTACATGCTGTTTCTAAGTTGTCTCCTAAACCTCCTAGATATGAGGTCTGATCAGCGTGCTCTGTGGTTAGAGGTTAAAAAGCAGATTATAAAATACCTAGATTCAGATTTTTTTTTTGTCCTGATTTGGCCTAAAATGGAGTGTATTAAACAAATTCTGGTCTGCAAAAGACCAGAATCAGTTAAAGCTATGAAACAATGTGCACTACGTGTCAATATTCTATTTCACTTACAAGAAAACACTAAGTCAGCTACCACAAATTAAGATATTTTCCTGATGTGACTTTTTTTTGTTTTGTTAAAAAATATGTGGAGTAAATGTGTTTTTTTTTTTTAATTCAAAGTTTCAAACAACAAGATTCTTTTCTTTTCTTGAAAATATGTAGGAATCCAAACTAGTGTGTTTAGAGTCGGTTGACTGTGCAATCTCTTAGTGGCAACTGAACAGCTACAAAAAACTTTCTTTTTTTTTTCTTTTTTTTTTTGAAAAATCTCCCCTTTTTTCCTGGTTTAAGAAGATAATAGTGTATTATCGCTCTGTAGCCATTAGATGGCAGATAAAAAGCCCCCTTTTAATATGTGGGTTTGATTTTTTTTTTCTTTTTTTTCTGTTTTTCTTTTTTTAAAGCCCACACCAAAGAGGAGGGCACAAGGCAAAGCTGTATGAGTTATTCCAGAAACTGTGGAAATCACTTAGGGCAATAATAAAAACACTTCAGGGTACAAAAAAGCTTGACTACACATTTCAGTTTTCTTCCTCGAAAACACAAACATAAATTGGGCTTAACGCTCCTTTTTGTTTTCTATATGCACCTTGGCCTATGGCGTTTTTGCCCTGTGGCCCGCAGGGCGGTTAAGTGCGCAACACAATAAAACCAGTAGAGGTCCAGTTTCACTTCCCAGCTCTCCAGAGTTGGGCGAGTTTAATCTCAAAACTCCCACTCGACGGCCTCTTCTCGACTCGCGGCCTTCTCCAAGCGGTGGATGATGTTGTTCAAGTTTGCCGCTTTCTTTTTCCTCAAGGAGCTGTCTCGCGTGTTCCTGGAGCTCGCCGCCTCCGAGAAGCCGAACAAGCTCTGAAGAGAGTTGGCTTTCTGCGAGCCTGTGGCCGGCGTCGAGCTCGTACTTGGCACACTGGAGATTTTCTCTGAACTTTCTTTTGACTTGTAGGAGCTCTCCCCTGTAAGGACTGAGGTGGAGGCAGCTGAGGTAGAGGCATCCCCTTCCGTGGCAGAGTTTGGCAGTGTCTCCAGAGCTTCTCCCGGGCGCTGCGATGCCGGCGGAGAGCTCTGGCGCGGTGCTCTGAGCCTGCCCTCGTCGTCGGTGTCCTCCAGGCTCTCCGCCTGGAACGGCTCCGCTTTCTCCGAAGACCTGGCGCCTTGCAGTGCCTCTTCCCCCGCTTCGAAAGCCGACTCCGCTGGCCCTCCCTGAGACTTTGTGGTTGCATTGCTGTACTCATCCGCCTCCGGGCCACTCGGCTTTCCTTCAGGTGGGCCTTCTGCGTCCACGCCATCGCAGCTGTCTCCCTCGGAGCTGTGAGCGGCCCTGCTGCTTCTGGCGGAAGGAGAGTCGCTCGACCCAGCCTGGCTCTGGCTCCCGGCTTGGATCTCCTCGATGAACAGCTCCCGGCGGATGCGAGACCTAGGAGACAGGGGAGAGGGATGGTGAGTCTGCCAGGGGTCGCTCGGAGCCACCCTGCTCCACCAGACACGCCGTTCAAAATGCCCTCTCACGAGGCGCCATTTTGTCTCGGCTACAGGACAGCCGCACCAAGCCGGGTCAGCGGAAGCACTCGCACCCCCGGACCCAAAGGACTGACTGAAAAGGCATTTGGAAGAACATGAAAGACTGTCAAGGTGCTCTTAATCTCATCTTCCCCAGCCACACGGCCACCACAAAGCCCGCTGTGCTAGAAGGACACAAGCTGCAAACCCCAGGCTGCCCCAGGGGCTGCTCCACAGTCTGCTGGGAGGGCAGGCAGTCGCGGCTGGGGTTTTGAGCAGATAAGCCATTTCTGGTAACTTCTGCAGTGCTTAGTGTTGAGACCGACCCACCTGACTTCAACTAGGATTTTGTGTATTTATTGTAAATCTGATGTTGATGACTGCCCCTTCTAGTAACCACAGCAGGCATTATGGAATAAAGCAAAAATATAAACTTTGTGCAGGTAATCAATTTGTACTAAAAGGACTGGTGAAAACCAATGGCAGATCACCCTCCCTTTTTTTGCAAGTTCAAATTAAGTAGCATTCATAACTGTATGCTCAATTTTTATAGCACTGGATGTGGTTTAAGGGACAGAGATGAAAGGCTCTGCAGTCTCCCATTCCCACTAGAAGTCTGACATCAGAAAGGCAAATCTTTGTAATACACTGGACCAGAAAAGGGATGATTTTAAAGATATGAATACATTTCTAAAAGGTCCAGAAGGAAACAGCTTGTAAACACAAACCAATTCAGATTTCTACTAGAAATGAACCACAATTTGCCTAAACTAAAAACAAAACAAGGAAAAAATCTGGACAACCCCCTTGGTGGTCTCCTGGACACCCAAGGGGAAACGAAGATGAAACAAAGTCCATTGTTCTGAAACCACTCTGGGGAAGCACAGCCTTTTGACAAGTTGTCAGTGCATGAGCTAGTCTGACTTCTGCCTCATTTTTTATTTAAAAAATCGATTTCAGAACATGAATAGTGACAAGGCAAGCAGTGCATTTCAAGGGAATGAATGCACTCCGTGTGTGGTTAAAACTGCCTGGTGTGCCACCTTGCGCCTCCTATTACTTGAGAAGTGTGCAATAATACCCCAAACACATTACCTTTGCCGATTAACTTGGTCCTTCCTCCCTCTTCCTTCTCTGTTTAGGAGCTCCCAATATCCTCCCAAGTACAGAACAGTTTATGAAAAAATCTTAGGGTCTAGGCTAACTCTTTCTCAGTACTGCTCTGTCAGTAGGAGAGGTTATGACCACTGTTCAGGTCCTAATTTGCAACCAAGAGGGAGACTCAATGACCTGTGGTCAGGCATGAGACTACAGGCACAGGGAGAGTTTAGCAAAAATTTATCTTTCAGAGTGAAGATAACACTTTTGGTTTTTAGCCAGGGAGAACTGCTAAGGGTCTTGCAAATCACAAGTGAAATGCTGTCCCAACACTGATGGCTGTACGAATTTTTCATTTTTCCCTAAACATGCTATGGAAGACAGCACACAATGGAAAATATTTAGGATAAATGAAGAACACCATCTGAATCCTGCTTTTGAAGCTAATGATATTATTGACTTACTTGAAATGCAACAGAGTATTTCAGCAGTACTTGCTGACTCTACACTTTTGAAGGGTTTAGGAGGTCTGTAATTTTCCCTAGGAGAATATTATTCACCCAACAGAAGACCACAGGTGCTAACATCAATGTTCTATTACCATTAATTGCATGCATCCTGCAACATTGATTATCAGGCTCTATTTATGCCTATAATCTCCCTGCATGTCCATTGATCCAGAACACCCTGCTTCTGTAACATTCCCCAAGTCAGGAGAGGAAACAGGTAAGAGCTTTGTGTCTGCATAGCATTTAAAATACCTCAGCTCCAGCAAGACACTGGATGATGACATGCTCACTGAGTATCTGACCACAGCCCTACAGAACACAGGTTCAATGTCTGTGGAAATCCCCGGAATTCACACCCAATATATTGCTTCTGGAATCAAGTCTGGCTCCTGATTAACATAGTAATTAAATCCCTACTGTAAAGAAGAACTGGTGACAGCAGCTAGGAAATTCCAGAGAGCATTCCTCTCGGTGGAAGGTGTTGGCCTCAACATCAACACATCCTCTTGGCATTCATCAGTGTAACTCAAAATATCAGAGATCTCCTGCGGTATATGTTGAAGTTCCCTGTACAAGCCTTCACACAACATCTAAACAAGCACAAAGCTACAGTTGATTGAAAAATATGCCTAGAGTAAGAGCAATGAAATTTAGGATCCAAGAGCGCTAGATTACAATTCAAGAAAGTCTGGTTTAATTCCTGATGCTTCTGTAGTATCATCTCTTGACCTTACCGAATTTATGTGCCAGTTTCCACACGTGAAATGGGATAGAAATCCCTACCTCCTACTCTTCTGTACCATTCTTAAGACAATAGAGCCTCAAACTCCAATGTGTCCTCTATGTGCTCCACTAATGCAAAGTGAGGTCTATTTATTTTTATGTTCTGAGAGCTATGCGATTGGCTATGTTCTGAGGGCTATTGCCTATGCAAAGCCATAGACTTGGAGAATTTTGCAGACATGTCAAAATCCTTTACACCCATTTATATTCTGAAGTGAATTATTTCTTTGCCTGCTGAGGATTTTTTTTAAGTTTCTTTTGCCTCCAGAGAATAAATGCTAGTGCTGACTTCCTATCTGGTGGATATAAAGGTAGATTCTGCTGTAGCAACCACCTTTGCAAAGTGAGGTTTGGGCTGAATCCCAAAGGAAAAGCATCACTGCAACAGGATTCCCAAGAGACAGGAAGAGAAACTTGTCCAAATCTGTAACCTGCCTTACCTGAAGTTACTTTAAAGAAAAATGTGTATTAAAGAATAACTAGATGGTCTGAGATGTGGAACTGCTTCTGTATGAAGACTCTTCAGTTTGGAAGAGAAATGGCTGAGGTAGAGTATAAAACAGATAAATAAAGTTAAGTGTGGCCTGGAGAAGATGAAGAGGGGAAAGGCTACCCATTCCTTTTAATACATGAGCTGCAGAACAGACAGACCCTGTTCCCTGAGCAGAGCATGTAACTTGTACCTCTTCTGCATTGTCCTGCAAATGATTTAAGAGCACTTCATGCACGAAAGCTAAGAAAATTATCGTACAGAGGAAAAGAACAGGCATGTGTTTTGATTTTTCAGTGGTGGCAACTGCTCAGAGCACCCAGGGCTCCAAACAGGCTTGAAGCATCTCTTTAAAGTCCTGGAGACTCAGCAGCACATCTGGGAGCAGGTCCAGATCACTCAGTGCTGTGAGGCTTGTGCTACCCACCAGCCTATAGCACCTTGTTTATACAGTTTTTATTTTGTACACAACTGTCAGCACCTAGTCTACATTAATGTATAGGTTGGTGTGGCTAAACACGCTGATCAATCATGACTTGTCATGCTTTCTCGCAGCACGCCTAAACAGGAGATCTCATGATAATGAGGAAGATGACACATGCCACCAGTGCTCCTGCACTTGTCTGCATAAGTGAGAACAGCACATTTTGCTGTCAGGCCGAAGGGAACATATTTTCATAGGCATTCCTCCAACTTGTGTATAATTGCCTAGAAGTGGGAATTGGAAGAGAGGCCTGCATTTGGAGAACTCTGAGCAGTGAAAGAGGCTGCATCTGTAGCAAATTCAAGTCAATGAAATTCAGTGTAAATATGATTACTTGTTGGTTATAATTTTTAAATTTTATATTGTTTACTATAAACATTATTTAACTATTGTGCATAATATTTATGAGATATCTCATTAAACTGTGCTGCTTCTGCTTCAGCAACTTCCCCATTAAAAGCTGAGAACGGCCAAAGTGGAAAATACCCTTTAAATGTTAGCAGTTTCTAAAAGCAAACAAGTTTAGCAATCTGGACTAATTAGGAACATTACTGGCTCTGAGTGAAGGAGCAGAATAGTACTAAATCTGGTATCTTAACTGTACCTGTTCAATATTCATTAGCACAAATTTCTTGGAGAAAAGTCTGCTGCACTAATTAAGATTCCCAATCCCAAGCACAGTTGATAATAAGTTTATTCAAATCCTTGTAATTCTTATATGCCATTCCAGCATTGTTTCTTTTTATTTGTGTCTCTAGGCCAAAACCTACTTCAATGGTTTAAATGTGGAGAAGGTTCCTTCTAATATGAGAAAGGAACTGAACTGACCAACATCTTATTTCATTTCAGTGGGATTCAATGATTTAATCATAACAATGAAATAAATCTGTGGCCACAACTGACTTCAGGGTTATCGGTTCTCTATCCTTCGTGACTGTGCAGAGCTTCCCAGAAATAGAGCACACGCTGTGCCTATTTTCAGAGCTCAGTGGCTCAAGACCTAAAAGAAAATCCTCTTTTTGTCTTTATGTGGGAAAATTATATGATGAAAGCAGTGCAATTCTGATGCCATCCAATAGAGGACACTTCCAGGCACCCCCCCCAAGTGACCTAGGCATAAGACCCACAACACACACCTATTTGTGCATATATACTTGCGAGTCTATGTCTGTGTGAGTGTGCCTATGCAAGTAAGAAAGACCAGTCTTGCTTATTGCAATGGGAGTTATAAATATTCAATAGTGGACATGTCTAAATCCACACCCATCCCCAAAGCGAGACTTTCTGTTTAAAAGTACTACTTACATCAATATGTGAATATTGCTATTCCTCAGGGATGACTTAAAATTAGTCTGGAGCATTAGCATTACTGTTAGTTAGAACCTCCCTGCTGTCGAAACTCTTCATTTTGTACAACCGCTCAACCCTAGCGGAAGCAGACACAGTCTGCTGAAGCAGAGTAGTGCCCTGCCAATACAAATAAAATAAATCCTTTATGAGTAGGGCTCCCAGGAGATCTCATACCTGTAATTGTGGAACCAGTTGATCACGGTGCTGGTCTTCAAGTTGAGCTGCGTAGCGAGTTCCTCAATGGTTTTTGGTGATGGGTATGGCTTTTGCTGGTAGGCTCGTTTCAGAGCTTCTTTCTCTTCCGGTGCCAGCACCACCCGGGGCTTCTTCAGCTGATGCTGCGGCTGCGGGCTGGCTCCCTGGCTGTAGTCTATTCCAGCGGATGAGGACTCACAAGACTGACTGTCGCTAACAGAGCTGTGTCGCCGTTTCATGTAGGCTGAAAGAGAAGTGCATCGGATCATCCCCAGCTGAATACAAATGCAAAATAAATGAATATACGAGCTGTGGAATAAATGTGAAGATGACAGGTTGTAGATGCATGGATGGGCTATTCAGAGACAACAGAAAGGAAGGGGCATCATCGGAGATCAGAGGAAAGCAAATGTGGGGAGGATGCAAGAGGCAGAAAAAGAAGAAAGAGGGGGAAGAAAAGAGGGTAAATCGACTGGAGACCTGCCAGAGTTTTCTGCTCTTTCAGTGAACACGGGACATGAGTAACAGGGTTCAGTTAACGTGACTTATTTCAAATTCACTCTTCCAAGAGTGGTGAACTTCCACATAGGCACCTGATTAGGACAGTTATACTTCATTTCAACTTAAATAGCTTTGGTTGTTAAACACTTAAGGTGTAGACTAAGGTGTCTCTAACACGTAAGGTCTCTGAATTTAAAAATACGACAATGGAAGCTGAAGGCAGCCACAGCCACGTCTCCAACACACGATGGCGCCCGGAGCCCGGAGATCCCAGCGATGGGCTGAATAACCTGTCAGGCATTTGCTGCTTTTTCCTACAGATCTTCGTTATAGTGGTGACAGGTTATGAAAGAAAAACAGCCCACAGCATCCTCCTCCCCTATGCAAGGCTCTTTCAAAAATGCATATACTTTTAAGAAAGCTCTTGCTGCACTGACGGAGCTCAGTGAGGCTGACGGCAGAAGCACGCAATACCACGGCTGACCCTCCTCCCCGACAGGGACTGAATTATCCTGGCAAATTCTGCAAGGAAAGAGTCCCAGCAAACGCTGTCACTGACTTGATTGATCTACACCGGGCAGAGAGAGGTGGGATTTACTGCACCTGGCAGTATCATGCACAAGGATTGCTAATGAGGGGGCTGAAAACAGCAAATATAGATGAATCTTGTCAATAAAATATTTAATGGCCTGTTAAATACCTTCTAGATATTTAAGAGTTTAGGTATTCAAGAACTGCAATTTGATAACCTTGGCTATTAAGTTCCAGATTACACCAGCCTGACATCAACGTAGCAGGCACTAAACCTCCAACAGCCAGGAGCTCCGATCGGAGCCAGGGACCCATGTGGGGCACGTCCCACTGGTCAGCAACCAAAGTCTTCAAAAAAGAAATTTCTCTCTCCCCACAGCTCTGCCTTTAGGCTGAGGGTGCACAAAGAATAAAAACTCAATGCAATCAAATAAACTGAAATGTTCAAAGCCCTTCTCACACAAGCCAACTTCTTCTGGCAGAGCTCCCTACAGGACTGGCTAGGTTTTCTGTCTCCACTGGGTTTCAGCATCCTGTCCTCTACATGGTGGTACATCCAGTGGGACCTTTTTACACCGTGTCTTACTATCATCTAAGCGAATTTTGAACACACTCTGTAACCTTTGGGGGTATCTGCGTGGCCCTCATTTTGTTTTTCCTGAATATGACAGATTACTGGTGGATTGCCTACTGTGTAAGATCACTCATATGGAACAGAACGTGAGTTGCTCATGATCAATCACTCTGCCATGATACAGTCTTGCACGTGTTTGAAATAACCATAAAAAGCAAAGTTGTTTTTTTTAAAAAAATAAACTCCAGTAAAAAAATCACCTATTCAAGTTGTTCCAACAGGATGTAGAACTGCAAAGTGACCACAGGTAAATGCATTATTTCAAGGTGACCTATTGGCCTTATTTTTGCAGCCTTCAAGGAACTGTTACAACCTTCAACCATGGAATTAATCATTCCAGCAATATAATCTCACATTTATATAAGGTCTTTAATCTCAAAGACTCCCAGGTGTTACTTCAAACTTGCACTGACATCCAAACTATATACAAGGTTCCCTTGTCTCCTTTGACAGCACAACCAAGAGGGCTGAAAGACAGCATCTATCACTTCAGCAACATGCAGCAGCTTAAACGAGGCCACGAGACAAAATAGAACCTCGCACGGAAGATGTAAAAGGTGTTTAGGCTATCTCTAACTGGAGTTTCTGGAATTTGGTTAGGCAACTGAGTTAACACGAGACACCCATGTATCAGGATGCTCTGAATCTGCTTTCTCTGCTCTCCAAAGGATGTAATTTCTGGCAGGTCAGAGCTCCCATCTTTAGACTCCTAAGGACAGCACAGAGCTGTGACAGCTTGGGAAAAATTTCATGCCTTAATGCCTACCTCTGCTTTTGTAACCTCACACTGGGATCACAAAAGGTGCAATGGCTTATTTGGGTCTCTCTCATTTGAATGGAACAAATTCTATAAGTGCATGTATTTCCTTAACATAAACATAAAGAGAAGGATGTCCCACTGTTCTGTCATAAGCAATTGCTTTGCAGAGGATAATATATTATCAGAACAAATTTCCATGGGGCCAAAGGCACAATCCTGGCATTTCACCACGTGCTGAACTAGCACCTAAGCTTTAGGCTTTAATGGTGGTCTCTGGAAACTTTAGATGATGTTTATAAATGCTTTTCCTTTTTAAATCTTATTTTAAACATATGTGCTGCGTGTAGACAACATAAGGAGATCATTCAGCACATCTGCAGTGACAGCAAGGCTCAAACTGGAATCCAAGTCGCAAACACACTTGATTTTTGGAGAAGTTTGCTTTTTGTCTGTGATTGGTCTCCACTTCTCAGGAGACCTATGAAAAAAAACCAACCCCAAATGTAATTTGGGCAAAGGTCTGGATCTGGGTCTGAGACCAACTTGTCAAGGCCAGCTGTATCCCCTGAGTTTTACTACCTTTTTTTTTCCCTTGCTGTTGCAAACCCAGCATCACCGTGTCCCTCTGGGAAGACTCTCCAGCACATGCTCAGCTACAGATGCAGCAGACACTATTGCAGGACTAGTGGCTGCCCACTGAGGTAAAACAGAGCCCCTTTTCATATAATTTTTATCTTATGCGGTATTGAACAAGATTATTAAAAAGCGAAATAATGGGGAAATAAAGGGAATTAACTTTTCTCCTGACAGCAGGCTTCAGCAGTGTTCAGTGAGGAGTGTGACGCTACGAGCAGCGCGCACACTGGGAGGTTATAAGAAAGAGGAATGAACTCTTCCAAGGCAGGAAAGGTGGTGCAGAGTGTCTCAGCCTAGTGAGCGTGAACCGCCGTCTTCCTCCAAAGAGGTTAGTTAACGTACATTGCAAATTTTCAGAACCTCTTAAAATGGACATTTATAGCACAAACTTCAGACTGGCAGAACAGAAAAAGAGATATATGCAGCTCACCTTTATCATAATTATTAATTTACTCCCTTAATAAAATGTGGCAGAGAAATAATTGATAATAATGTTTCACTGGTAGCAGATACAGCTGCATTGTTCTTTAACTGACATTAGCTGAAGGGAAAGTTAAATTCTTAATGTGGCTCTAGAGCAATTTAAAAGGTTAAATCATAGGATCCTTACCTGCATGAAAGGATTTTGCAGAAAATACAGGGTTGAATTCACTTTAGAGTGCTCTGCTATGAGGACAGCACTTACACAGTTCAGGAGCTCAGCACAGAGTCTCAATGATTTATAGCCTTATCTCTATTCAGGTGCCATCTATAGAGCATATGTATTGCACAGTGTTTGATAAGAATCCAGTTTAGAAAATAGTTTTGAAAGGATATTGTCAGTACTACTTTTAAATTATTTTTATTTTATTTTCCTGCATTATGGGCGATATTCTCTTTGAGGCTATAAAAATCCAGATAGTTGACAATTTTATTTCTGCCATGTTTCCAATACAGCAAAAACCATCATGGCTCCCTTTGGTTTACAGTTGTAAGTGGGAAACCCAAGTGGATTTTACTCCCCACGGAAGATTATACACAATTTGTGACAAGATACTGCACTGCATTATATTATACTGGTTACTATGACAAGGATTTGAATTTCTTCTTAAAAGCATGCAAGACTACAATTTTCCCAGAAGCTCCCTCACTGCAATTTTTAATATAATCATAAAGTTCTTGATCAAATGTGTTAATGCTTTCAGGACATCAGTCAACAGCAGCGCTTTCAGTGCACACGATTAATGCTGTCTGTACTAATATCGTTAAGGGATAGCTCAAGAGATGTATATATCATTAATTAGTTAACTGCTGATAATGGCAGCCTATGAGTCTCTCTTGTAAAATCACACGAACGTACTAAAAACAGGGCTCTGAATAACCACTGGTTTTTAGTAATGACTTTAAAATATAGAGAGTAGGATAAATTTTCATTATATACTCCCTACTAAGATACCCAATAAAA
Source organism: Haliaeetus albicilla (assembly GCF_947461875.1). Taxonomy (NCBI): domain Eukaryota; kingdom Metazoa; phylum Chordata; class Aves; order Accipitriformes; family Accipitridae; genus Haliaeetus; species Haliaeetus albicilla. The sequence goes on from NC_091491.1 coordinate 8,144,707, forward strand.
ACTTAGAACTCTCACTGGTACATACTCATGACCTCGCCGTTTTATGCGAGCATGTATTAACACAATCACCTTTCCCCATCCCTATAAAGGCTACAAATTTAATTATTCTCAAACGCCCTTTTATAAAGACTGCATTTTTCTTTCCTGCTAGTGACCACCAGTGCAGGACTGGCAAGAAGCTCTCTCAGGAATCAATGCGCAGTTCTTTGAGCCCAACATCTGTGACCAGCTGCAGCACTATTAACTAATAACCCAAAGCCAGCTCCCAAACTCACATTTCTCATTTGGTAAGGCAAGTTATCAGTGATACACCAGGGCCTCAGTAATTAATCTATAGGAGAATATAGCAATGATTTCATGACAGCTGGTGAATATTCAGGGTTTGGGGTTAGTTTTTTCGGTTTTTTTTGAGATGTATCTGCTTGAGCTAGCATCGAAAAAAGCTGTCATGAAGTCCTTGTGCATAACCTTCATAATACTGGATCAATGGTGCCTCTATACTATTTATGGAGAATTATAAAAGACACGGTCATCTTTGAAATAACAGAAAACATGAGTCAGCAGTCTGCTCCAAGTTACCTTTTTTCTCCATTCGTTTCATATCCATCAGCTTCTCCACGTTGTTGGGATCGTTCAGCCACAGCTGCATGCGGACAAAGGGTTCCCGTCCCTTCAAACTCAGCTTGTGCCAGGGCTTCGGGCGAGCCAGAAGGTCTGAGACAGAGCCTTGTGTTAGCCCTAGGATTGTCTCCCCAAACAAACGCTGACCTAATACGAAATTGAAAATCGCATGAATTCATTCAGCTAAGAGACAAGGATAACTAAAAAGACAGAACACGTCTACGAAATCATTCGTCAATTATTCTTACTTCAGCATTGCTTGAAAACCCAAAGGAAACACTTAGAAGAATAAAAGCTTTGCCCCCCACTAAAAGTGTAAATATTGAGCTTTCGTTTAATCCTTAGGATCTGACTGTGGCAAAGAGGGGAGCTCAACATGTTTGGGGACCAGGATCTTACAGTGAAATAGTGTGCAAAAAATAAAATCAATGTGATTAAAAATAAACAGAACTTTTAGCTAAGCAGGCAACTAGTGAGAACAGTGAGGCTACTTAGCTCTTATGCAGGAGGGTAGTGCAACAGCTTTGTTCCAACAGGGCAATCCAAACATTTCAAGCAATCAATGAACCAAGACCAGTGCAACCCACCCATTCAGCAACAGTCATGTAAGTGTCCGCAAAGACACATGTATGTACATATTTGCTGTGTTGTACTATCTGTGGTGTTCTAACTGTGTCTTACCAACCACAGATAATCACATTTTACAATATAACAGCTTTTTTTACAGCCTCTACAGTACTTCTAGTTAAGAATGCATAATTTTAGTTCTCTTTTAAAATGCTGTCATCTAGCAGGGTGAAAACTGCATATCCTTTTCAATGCACAGCATTTGTATGTACATTGGTAATACTATTTTCATATGGTTAAAATCTAACTTATCAATGACTGCGGAAAATGCCCGTGCAGCTCAAACCCAGTGATACAGCTGGTTTTCTAAAGCCCTTCCTTCACTTCAGTGTTCTTCCTAAGCTAAACTGCCTTGATATGGAACAGCTTTTGTTACAAGACAGAGCCTGAAGTCATCTGACTCTTTGCCGGTGATTTCTGATAGAAGCGCAGCTATCATGTATTTTCAAGGTAACCCAAAGATCTTTCCATGCCGACCAAGTTTAGGCCTCAGGGTCTTGTGTCTGATCTGTAGCTTCTGAATGCCCTCACTAACACAAAGCAGAACGCTTTTCCTTCACTTCCTAGCAATGCCAGCATTCTTAGCCAGTGGCAACAAACAGATCCCTGAGAGACAACGCAGATGCGTGGGGGCTTGTGCTCCTACAGCTCTGCAGGACATGCCCGTGCTTGCAAAAGGACCATCAACTCTTGCCTTCATAGCCTCACCTGACCCTGACAGAAACAGGTCGTGGAAAGTATCTGCTCTACAGACCCATCCCCTGTGCTTAACTCCATGAATCTCCTCCTCCTCTTTAAAAACATCCCAAGACTTTTGCCCTGGTGATTTTTTTTTTTTTTTTGCCTGTATGGGTAGAGGAAGGAATGTGGGACCAGTTAGAAGCTGCAGAACGTCCCATTCAGATGCATGGGGCAGGTGGGTCTGCATAGCTTTTGGAGGAAGCAGCTGAGATAATGAAAGGCAGAAAGGGGAAATGAGGACAGGGCTAACATGACACAGTCTGCTAATAAGCTCTAAAACTAACCCTGGAAATGGTTCTTACAGACTGAACAGAAACCTAAATTCAGAATTCACTTAAGTTCCTAAGTAATAAGTCATTTTCCACTACCCTCAATATCAGGAAAATTAGACAAAAGACGTAATTCAGGGCCAATTTTAGATCACGCGTATTGCAGAGTTAACCTACTCCCTGTTTGTATTTAAAAACATCAGTAAGGCCTCATCCATTTACCTTTAAACCTGCCAGCTACTAGCAAGATAAGACAGCTACTTTAAAAATCTTTTAATTTGCCTTCATAAATAACTTTCCTTTAACGTTCCGCATAGTTTCTAACCCCAGGCTGTGCCCAGGCTGCAACGCAATGAGCATTTCTCCCAGAGGCTGAGAGAGCTCCGACAGCCGCTGTGCAGTGCCAGTGCAGCCACTGCGACTGCCCGCGTGGCTGCGCAGTAAACTGGAGCAGGAAACTGATCCGAGTCAAACTAACCTACCAAGCATAAAACGGCCTCTTTTGACTCAGACCAACTGGTCCAGTCTACTGTGTGGGCACATGAACAGGAATACTGGCACAAATTTGCAAAAGGGTTGGGAAAAAGCAGCCCAGATCAGGTACTAGCAATGCTGCTAAACGAAAGGAACTTCAAACTACAGCCTAAAAATTAAAAATGCAAATGTGGAAGGAGGTAACAACATGTTCTCTAGGTGTTAAGAACAAAGCTAAAGATGTTTGTGTCATTTGTTTTATCCCAGGATACTGCAGGACAGGATAAAACACCTGAAAGACTCCCAGGCTAATGGGGAATGTGTTAGAAATCATTCTCAGGAGGTAGCAGGTGTATCGCACTCCATCTTCATCAGAGTGCTATTAATAACTGGAATACTTTTAAGCACAGGTTTCCTAAAACTCCTGCTAATTCTCTCCATCTTTTACCCTAATATCCTTCATGCCTGTTGCCACTGATGTAGCTCCTCATGGACAAAACTTTCTGTAAATCATGCTGGTTTCATAGTTAGTCCTGGCCCTTTCTGCAAAATCCCCACCATTGCCATCCTTCAATAGCTCACTGAATTTGCCTCCCTCTCTATGTTGCCCAACAGGGAATCACTGATAATAGCATGACATTTGGGACTAGGAATACCAGCAACATCCCAGTGTTAACGCTGCCAGCATCGTTCGTTAAAATGGTGAGTGTTGAACAGATGCTAAAAGGCACGGGAGGAGAGACCCGCCAAACACATCTTGAATGGTTTTGCACAACCGTGGTCTTTACTGGCCGATGATATTCGAACAACTGAGCCACCACCAGTTGCCTAAGACAGGTTCACAAGGCCCTGTGGCCTAAGACAGAGAAACCTGTGCACCGAGTCAATCTGGTGCACTAGCACACTGAGGGCGCAAAAGGAGACATTGAAACTGGTTCCACACCTAATGCAGAGTTTGGGGCACATTTCCTGGCTCTTCTGCTGCTTTTTAGGCTTGTCAGCCACACTGTAGGAAAACAAAAATCATGGGAAATAAAAAAGACTAAGTAAAAATGGCATCAAAGCAAATGTAAACAAAAATACTTTTTCAAACCTCTCTGGAACACCAGAGCAGGTACAGCACTCAACAGCATTTTGCCCAAAAACTAGGGGCTTGAACCTGCAAACCCTTACCGTGACTTGTGGTTTTATCTCTACAGTATCTCCACTGAACAAGCAATCACAATCTGCCCATGCCAATGTGCATGAGCAAGTAATTCTGCTCGGTTCAGTGGAACACAATCTCATGCAGGGTATGTCCATGATCAGGGCCATTTTCTTTTTTTCCCAAATTATGTTAAATGAGAACTTGCAACCTCCCCCATCCCCAGTATTTTTCCCCTTTAAAAAAAAAAATAAAAAAAATCTAAGGTAATAACATGTTATTCTCTGCCTAGCTGAAAAAAGGCTTCCTTACATACTAAAATAAAGGAGTTTTTGTTTAATTGTTAATAAGTTTTTGACTTATTACAGTCACAGTGTTCAGATGATATGGATGGAATTCTTCTCATATAAGTATCATCAGTAGTCTAAAGCTACACTTATGTTTTTGGTCCCATCTGTAGTGAATGGAGAGAAACTGGTACTTCTGGGGAGTGATTCATCCCAACCATCTCAGACATCTATTTTGAACATCTAAATGCAGGCGAGATGAATCCCCTGCTAAGCCCCAGAAGCATGGGCAGGTAACACTGGGGCAGCCTTACTGCCTTCCCGCTAGAGACTTCAAAGGACTCCTAAAGGTTTCCCAATGCCTTGTGAGGGAAGCAAGTGTTAAACACATATGAAGAACTAGTGATTTAGAGGCACAGTCGCAGTATTAAGCATGGATTTCCCATACTCAGATCAGGTCATTCCCTTTGACTATTCCAAATATATAGCCATGTCAACATTAAACTTAATTCAAAACCTCATCTGTAAGCAAGAGCAGCCTTAGCTTTGCACATCTCTAAGCAAAATAACTTAATGGCCCCACACGCTTATCTACAGGTTCATCTAAACCTCAGCTGAGTCTGAATTTACCCTCCCAGCTCTACAGGTATGCTATGACTTTTGCTTGTGATGCACCTCCCTCTCCAATCATGCTGGACTGTACTTCACCTATGCCTAAAATGCTGGGGGCTTGAATCTACAAGCATGGGGAAAACAACGTTTCTCAAGGGGAGATCACACTGGCTTTGGGGTTTTGGTCTTCTTGACAGCCTGCTGGACTGTATTTAGGGAGGTGGGAGCAGTATCTGGCTGGTGAGCCAGGAGCAGAGCTTAAGAGCAAGAGTATGATGACATTTTAAGTAGAGTGTGACAATCTGAAAGGATTTTTCTACTAGTTTAAAAAAAATAAAAAACTTTTTAACAGATTAAAGCTTAGACCAGAGTCAAAACCAAGTATTCTTGTAAACATCTACTGAAATATAGTTTAAAAATAAAAGCATGAACACCTTCGTTTTATTTTGGTCAAGAAATGAGAATAAAGCGATTTACCAAGATTGTTGTCTGTTAGCACTTCTTTGACCCTCTTCGTAATGCCGTATGTATCCAGCTCCGGGGACATAGCAACCAGTTCTTGGATGCTGAGTGCCGAGTGGCCCGACAGTGGCAAAGGTGTTGTAGACTGGGATTCAGAAGCAGGCGGCTCGCTAGGTTCTTGGGATTTGCCGTCTTTACTTGTCTCTATAGTGGGACAGGGTTGCTGTACCAATTCAGTCAGGCTTTTCACTGATTCACTGGAACTCATGGGAGATTCAGGAGCAGGACTGCAACTGGCAGAAGTCTTTGGAGTGCTTTCTGCAATTAAAAAAAGAAAAAAATCGCCACTTTAGCAAAATTGTAATGTTTTGATTGCAGGATATTTAACTTTCCTTCTCATTTATATTCTACCTACTTAAAGAAATGCCTAAGTATGCAAAATGCTACTTGTTATGACTTGGTTACTAAAAAGCCTCTTTTAAAAAACAGAATTATTTTCTAATTTTATCTTGAGTCATCTCTGCTTTCTTATAAAGACAAGATGTACAAATAAAAATCAGGAAAAAATGAAGTGCAATAGTCTGTAAGTTTGCAAGAAATTTCCTTGGTCAGGAAATCTCATAGTTTTGCTTTCCATACCATTTTTGTATACGGATGCTCTTAAATCTACCATTATAGACTGGTTTAAGTCTCCTTCTGTGACTTGTAACTCACTCACTCAGCCACTATTTTGTAGTGTCATAAGGGATTTTCTACAACTGATACAACTTTTTATCTTGAGAGTGTTATCGATTTCATTTTGTTTATCACTCGTATCACATTTTTGCACTTCTCTTTGCCCAGAAAGAACTTAACAAGATTAAAATACAGTTTGTAATTATGTTGTATTAATTAACGTGTTTGAGAATCCAACATAAAGTTAGCTAGTGGAACAGAAGACACTCAAATCTGTTATTGTGACACTTTGTTTAAAAGAAAGCTTTCTGAATCTGTTAATTTGCCAACAACAATAGGTTCTGTACAAAATGTTGTTTTCCCCTAATAAATTCACATTTATCTCTAACGGAACGTACCAACTGAGCTTATGCAGAAAATCCAGACATCAAGGGTTCAGTCTAAACATTTTTTAAAGCAACAACACGTAGACAATGTGGTTTAGAACAATTCCCTTCAAAAGATAAAGAGCACAGGCCATTTTTCCATTCACAGTTCTTCCCCATTTTTGTGGGACTGCTTCCTCCTCCTTGCTGTCTCACATCTCATTATTTGACATGGTTAACCGCATGTATCTCAGATTCATACATCAGCGGATTTGTCTCGAGATCTCTGGAGGAAGCTTACAATGCTCTCAATTGTAGAAGGATGAGGCTAGTCGACATCAAAAATCTAGTCCCTCTAACAGAATTGTGTTTTCCTGAGCACTGCAACACTACTACGAGAGCAGTTCGGTCTGCAGCATCATGTCCTGTCGCTACCACGGTGATGGCCAATAGCAAATTTCACTATTCTTCAAGTTTGCTTGTTTATTATCCAGAATATTGTCAAATCATTACAGAACACGCAGCTTGCGTAGCTAGCATGGAAACATATCCTAAATACTAAAGGAAAATACTACATAAGTAAAAGTAGGGTTCAAACGAAGCAGGGTGCACAGTGTGATTGTCTTGTTCAAGGTAATGGCAGCTTTCACGATGCTGCATTGAAGAGAGGTTCCCTGACACACTTACATAAAGTTGGTCTCTCAAACCAAGCAATTGGACTTTTTCCTTCGTGCTTTGAGAGATGCAGAAGAGGCAGACATAAAAGGAAAGCAAGGCGCATATAAATCTTTAAGGTAATAGGGATCTTAAAAATCTTATTTCTTTTCTCTGTTCACCCTAGGTCATCATACAACTGAATACAAAACCCAGCAAATGTTATTTTTGTATCAGGAGCAGCAAAGGAATTGTACTGTAAATTTGCCCTGATTCACCCATGCGAGGGACCAATTTGGCAGATCATCCATCTTGTTCACTGTACACTGTCAGGGATGGCATGAATTCCCTACATGATAAACAGATTTCTTCTCAGGTCTGTGTCCTTTAACCCACAGCAAGGTCAAAATTATGGCTGCCTAGCTAATAAACTGCACGGCACTCGTTCAAGTTCCCTCTAATTTTGTCCCTTGTGCCAGCTTATACAAATCTTACTGAATAACTAGAGCAGCTGCAAATTTCCTATACAATTCCTCATCCGTGCACTGCAAACCACATGCACACACGAAGCGCAGAAAAAATCCAAAATAAAAAAAACCCAACCACACAGGACTAAACAAAAGCATTTATTAATGCTTCTTTCTCCCTCTCGTTTCCCTGCCCAGCCTAATTACGTAAACAACAAAGGTAATCTATATTATCATCTATCACTGAAATGCTCTATGTTGCTCACATATTAGCTTATTTATTTTTTATATCACATATCAAGAGCTTACTTGAATTTCATTTTTAAGACCAATCTGCTGCTTATTTACTCAAAAAGGTAGGATTATCTGAATCTAATTTTGGAAGGCAGTACAGATGACAAACTGCTTTTTTTTCCCCAATGAAAGGCAAGTGTATAGTGATTTCAGATGAGGCATTATGCGCATATACTACAAATAACTCAAAATATGTTCCCCATTCATTTTTAGCATTTTTCCCTTATGGAAAAATATTTTCAATATCGCATAAATATTTGAGGAAAAGATCTATTACTTGGAAAAGTCAATTCAATAATCAAATAATGCAAACATTTCCTGTTAATCTACTTAAAAAATTAAATAGACATTTAGAGTACAAGTGACTGCTCGCAGAACAAAGGGGAAAATTGAATGTATTCACTATTACAGATTTAACTGTCAATCCCCAGCCATTTCGCATGTTTTATGAAATAATTTGTCTGTATTCATTTCTCTCAAGTTCCTCACAGGACAAAGAAACAAATTCAGGACATCTGAAAAATACATATTAAGATTTCAAAAGTAGCAATTGAACATTTCCAATGAAAACAATACATTGAAAGCTTATTTCTTTAAAATGTGTTCTGCTTTTTTAACCCCTGACTGCACTGAAGAATAGCACTAACTTAAGAGCGATCCAGTTTCTTACGAGTAAGTGATGTTCACTGAATGTTTACATGTTTGTATTTACTGAGGAAGAGATCATTTTGTCAATATGAGTGTAAAACTGCATTATGGTAGGCTATACAACCTGCAAACCCCAAGGCTACCATTTATTGATGAAGTTACTTTAATAAATTCCAGATAAACTTTGCTATACCAAAGGAGTGTTGCATTTTGCTTTCCAACAGCCTGCATCCAGTTTAAAACCTGAAGCAAAAGCCCCAAAACTTCAAAAATAATGTGCTAGAAGTAAGAAACTGGAGAGATCAAAAGCATCATGAGGAATGAGGTGATTGCAGAACCTGGGATTTTTTTAAGTCTCAGGCAACCAAAGGCTTTAGCCATGCCCTATGCTTTATAGAGGATGGGAGAAACAGGGTCTCCCCAAACTAACTTGGTGGAAAGATGGTGTCCATTAGGTCCCAAAGCATGTGATGAATACACAGTTCAACATGACAATTTTAAATGATTGGGGAAACTGGTGTAACTTCTGTACTATTACAGGTTGATGTTGACAAATGTCATTAGAGATTCAAATACACCATAAAAGCAGTTAAGTGATCCAAATCTTCTAAAGCTGCAAGTATAACTAAGTCATGAAAGGGTAGAGGCTCTCCCATGCACTTTCTAACAGTATTAATTCAAACTATATGTCTGGGGTATAGGGAAGTTAAGACACCTCCAACCAACTTTTAAAAGCACATTCAAATATGCAGCATAGAAAATAATAACCTAATGCAAATCAAGTACTGGAAACTAATCTTGCATAAACGGGCCACCAATCTGAAATATTTGGCAGGTGCAGTTGGCCTCCATTCATAGCTGAAACATGAAGACAACTGAAACACCAACACTGGCTATTTCACAGTTGATGAAAACAGCTAAGAGCGAGCTACAACTATACAGTGAAGGTGAGCACTCAAGTCTTTGAAGGCAAATATGTCTTCATAAAGACAAATACATCTGATGCAGTTTGCAAACGCCAGAGCACCATACTTGGGAACACATCACTCCTGGCGGAACACATGGTCCTTATTCGTAAGTCAGGAAATTCTTCAGTTTTGTTTTTTCCTACTACAATACTAGTGAGGGATGCATAATCTAAGATGAAGATGTATAAAGGAATGGAAACAAAGTCAACAGTATACAAATACCTTCTTTTTTTTTTTAAATATTATTTTCCCCAATATAAAATTGCCTCTTGAATAACCATCTTACTGCAACAAAGCCTCAAACCAGCTTGCCCATTTCCCTCCCCACCCCTTAGTAGTTATCAGTTAAGAAACTAAACAAACTTTGCAAACAATTTAGCATATTCTGTCTGAGCATTTTACAAAACTAGTTGAGAACCATAACAAATTGACCTTGCTTTAATTACATGAACACAGAAAATCTTTTGTGGTCTTGCATTCCTTAGCGCAACGGATGAAGCCCAATGATGCTTTAGTCCTGTACATCCTCTAACACCTTCCCTGTAGCTTCGATCAAGACAGTGTTTTGGAAAATGTGAGAAAGTCGGAAAACGGAGTTCCAGTCTCAGTTCATTTGTTATGGCAGTTTTCCTGAACTTAACATTAGATTTTCTTATTGTTCTCCAACTACAACATTTCCCAGCCCCATGCTGGGGTCAGGTCCCCAAAACTGGATCCCAGCTCCTGAACTGCTTGAATAGTGGTTGTAGAGCATTTTGGACTACGAATATCCCACTGGTGGCCTGCAAATTACCTGAAAACACTTCCCCCAACACAGTATCAGCCTGACACGTTCCTCTACGAGGTCTGATCCCGTTCTGCCATCGTAACAGGACAAAAGCCCTATAGGGTGTAACAAACTACAGGCTGCACTGGGCTCCCCCTCCTGCAGCACTCCTGAGCATCACTCGCTCAGCAATCAGAGACATTTAATTATGTTCTGCAAAACTGCAGGGCACTAGTCAAGAAGGACCTTTTTTGTGATGTGCTTCCAACCACAGGAAGTAATCTAACATGGCCCTCCCTACAAAAGCAGCCATATAGCTCAGATCCACCGCACACTTCAGCTGGAGGCTCCTTCTGAAGCTCAGGACACCTCAGATGCAAAGACTTGCAGGTAACGCCTGCTACAACCTCCCCAGAAAATCACAGATGTCTACATGACCTGACACCAGTCCCAGATGTATCGCCCTCAACGGAGGTATCTAGATGACGGAGCAGTGTTGAGACATGGATACGGTTTCACCAGTCCCAGAGGCATCACGCTGCTGCCTGCCAGCACTGGCAGATTCCTCCAGTGGAATTTCTTGTACACATTTTGAGAGCTGCAGGTTTGCCACTTTTGCTCAGACCCTGCCTTAACTCCTACAGCCACGGCAGCATGCTGACTTTGCATCCGCATGTAAATCCGAAGTTCAGAGCAAAGATTTGAACAAGAGCATCTGAATTTGCAAGCATAAAACACAAGCTCAATGCTCCGAGCCTCTCCTCCCAGCACACTCGCCCATCCATAAAGAGCACTCTGTACTTTTGCAGCTCAGGAACCGCTGGGAGAATACACTGCCCAACCTTTGTTGCTAACGCAAGCTTAGCTAATAAGCTGCAAAAGGACTCAAGGGGAACGAGGTACAGAACATGGCGAAGTTGGGGAAGACCATGCAAAACACAGAAGGTATTCAGGGGCCTCTAAAAGGATTATGAAAAATATTATATTCTAAAGGCAGCAGGCAGACAACAGCTGCCTTAAGTTTCAGAGCGAAGTGGATTGAAAAGGCAGATCCACTATAATTTTCAGAGACAAATCTCTGTAGTTTATCTGATCCACTATTTAAATTTCAATACACAGTCCTCTATCTGCAGTAATAATAACCTAAATTCCATTTAGTGTTCATTTGAGCAGTCAGGATAAAGTCATTTCTTATTATCTCCCCACTGTGTAAAAAACAGCTTGAAGGTAGGAAGTCAGCAAGCATTTTCACCAAAAAGTAATTATTGTAAGTGACATTTTTACTGCTGGCATGCCATAAGGCGAACTGCGCATTTGGAAGGACAAGTTGCTAAAACAAAATGACAGGGTACTCTGTGACATTCCGACAAGAACCCAAACATGATTTAACTGGCGCTTGGTTTGATGCACCACTTTTCGTAATGTCCAAAGCTCAGGCTTCAGGTCTATGCCAAACTAGTCAAATTCAAAGTTCCTTATCGAGGCAAAGCGAGAACCGCCACGTCCTGTGCACAGCGGAGCGGGGAGGCAACGAAGCATCCCGTGCTCTGCTCGTTCCCTTTACGGCAAATTAGTAGGGAAGATGAAAGCAGACAAATGTGGTCAGGAGACTTCTCGGCAACCTCTTAAAAGAGCATTTGCTACTTCAGGGCCTGCATTTACCTCCTTGTGCAGATGCGTTAATGGACAGCAACAGACCTGGCAGGTTGCCTGAGATCAAAGCATCTCACACTGGGACTGGATTAGTTTCTGCTTTCCCCAGATGATGAGGTTGCCCATTCTGCCCAACTTGTAGACCAAAACCAGGAGTATGTTGTCCTGAGAATCAGGGCCTGATCACACAGCTGATCAGCAACAGCCTCAAGACAACAGCATTATTCTGTTTTGCAGGCCTGAAAATTTCAGGGAGAGATTCTTTTCCTCCGATTTTCTATCTAATTTTACCTTTAGCAACGGCTGTCTTTGCAGTATCTTCTAAAGCATCATAACAACTCTCCTCGCTAACAGCGGTGGCGTGCAAGTTTGAACTATGTAATAAATCTGATCAGCATTTGTGGAACAGCACTGCAATACATCCCTCTTCTGACTAATTAAACGAAAATACCCATGAAAGCTGAACGCTTTCTCACAGGTAGTGGTTTTGGTGGATTTACTTTAAGTGAGTGAACCTTGCCTATTCACAATTTGCAAATTAATGTGGCTTATGAAAATATGATCCTCCCTACAGTTATAAACTCCCACAGTTATATGTAGGGAGTATACAAACCTCCCTACAGTGTGCATATATAAGATGTAAAGTATGTAGGTACGTGCAGTTATAGTTCCAAGCACTTGCTGTAGTTACGATTATAGATTTCCACTATGACCGTGGAGATTTTGTTTGTTTGTTTTGCAAATGTAACTTTGGGGAAAATGTTATTTTGGGTCTTGGCTCAGAGGGAGATTTTATGTGGATGGGGGGAGGGATCAAAAGAAAACCCCTTTAGGAAAGCATGCAGATGTATTTATGTCTGCACTGAAAGGGGAGGAAACCAGCTTTGGTTAACTCTGAAATTACTGGGGCAATACTAAAAATAAAGGTCCCCATTCTGCATATGAGTATATGTTAAATGACAGGAGCACATAAAACTAACTGAATGATGAAGGTGAATGTTAGAAGTACTTGAGAAAAACCTGCTTCTGAGTATCCTTAAAGGATTACAGTGTTTCACTGCAATTTTACGTTGCATTTTAAATAATTATGTTAGCTTTGTGCTTGTATTAAAAAAGGATGTTTTCAGCCATTCTAGAAACCAAAAGGAGTTGGAGAAATCAGATGAACTTCAGAAAAAAGCAAGTAAGATGGGAGTTGGTGATAGACTCATGAGAAGAGATTTACAGCTGGACATTTAAAGGTACTTAAGAGAAGTTAGGCAACCAATTCTCCTTTCAATGAATGCACAACCACAAAGGCCTCAGACAGTCTTGGAAATCCCACTATTATGCCCAAACCTACATTAAGACTGCAACTTCTCATAGCCAAGAACTGGCATCAATTCCAGTCTAAGGTACTCCTTTCCTGGCTCCATCCTTTACCTCCATTTCTGCCTGACACTGAAGAACAACTGTGCTGTCCCAAGTGCTTGGGGGAACCAAATCTGTGAACCGGATTTGAAAAATAGCCACCTGCCACCACACACCTGCAACACAGTATGGGTGGAAGGGATTAAGAACAGGAACCTGGATCTCTTTCCTGATCTCATTTGCAGTGCAAGCCCATTAGCAAAAGGATGGTCTTTTACACCAGTCTCAGTGTTAGCGTGACGAGGGAAGTCCTAGTTGCAGCCTTGGGAGTTAAATGTTGCTTGCGGAACGACAACTGAAGAACATCCTGGATGTGCCCAGGGCCATCCAACCAACTTTATAACCAAGCAGAGGCATGTCTAGCTGCTGTGTGATCTATGCCTGCTCAGTCTGGATAGCGTGCAGCTAGGAACTAGGCAGGGCAGGGGACCATCCTGCTCAGCTCACAAGCTTTGATCGGGTCAGATTTTCCTCCCTATGCCTGCCTCTTAAAAAGCCTCTGCCACGAGGAGTATGCCAGTGCTATCACTTGGGGCTCATCCCTTTTCCTCCAGCCGCTGTAGGAAGGCAGCGCTGAACGTTCTGGCTGGCGAACACTTGCATCCCTTTAAACACATCCCTCGAGCTCACACCTTGTGTCAGCCAGTGCCTTGCTGCTCTCTGAGAGGCGTGCTGTGCCCCACTGATGCAAAATGCTCCAATAGCCGAAAAGTTCTGTTCTGCACACTATATGCACCATGCTGCGCCCGGATGGGGGGAGGCAAATGCAGGTACTCTCACAAGAAGAATGGCTAAGCAACGTCGCAGAGCTGGACAACTACGGCTGCGTAAACTCCAACCATCAAACTTCTACTGGGTCGGGAGGACTCTGGTACTTGGCTGTCCGTTGCAGTGTGGATGGGCTTGGATGGGGAGTACAGATCGCTACGAAGGGCAGTCTGAACATCCAGGATGTCCAGAATCTTGTACAGAAAGACACAACTTGAGTTAATCAATTAAAATGAAAAGCTGCACTGAGATCTGTCGGACTTTGGAACAGACACACCAACCCCTGACACAACCGCACCAACTGACAAAACTCTCAAATAAAAAGCATTAAGGGACATTTTTGAAATGGCCTACAGGGAAGCGTGAGGTCTCTACGTAGCCATGATTTTAAGTGTTATTCTACAACAAAAGAAGGCGGAAAAAAAAAAAAAAAGGAACTTGAGAATTTTTTTAGCTGGATGTAGACACGCAATCGGAAACATCACAGCAATGCTCAGGTCAGCCCAGCAGCCCCAAATCCTTTCCCAGTCTCACTGGCCAAAAGCAGATGTCTGCGGACATCCATAAACAACACTGTGTAAACAACACAGCAAGCACGCAGGGAGAATATCCTCAAATGCCTACCTGCTCACGTATTGCTTCTTGAGCCAGAAGTAGGGTCTTTGCACTGAAGAGTGCTGAATGATAATTTTTTGTTTTTACATATCACCTTTAAACAATTAAAAAACCCTTTCTAAAAAGAAATCAGATTTTAAATTCGGTGATTAATGAAAAAATCATGGCTGCTTTAAAAGACATCGCTCTACTCTGCTAAGCTATTTAATATTCAGATTTTTCTGTGTTTCCCTTAGTCAGAAGTCAGTATTTAGAAATAACTGCTGGAAAATGAAACAATAACCTTATTATTAAAACAGCTTGTGTGCAGAAGCTTTTTATTAAGGATTTTCTCAACATTAAAACAAATATGTCATGAAAGCAATCAATCAAGATGCCACAACCCCACATAGTTATATTTTTAGTATAATCAAAATAAATGTGTGCACAATACCTTTTGGAAAACAGAGTTAGAGCTTTTAGAGGTTCTGCTGCAGTTTATGGTGTCTTTGTTGACTTGCTGACCTTGTTATTAGAGACTAACTTTAACGTGTTACCATGTTTATGACTGTTTGTTGTCCTCCTCTGTCGTAAGCCTGAGTGTGAAGGTATTTCTATATCCTCCTTCAAGATTTTAACCTCTTGTCTGCTCCAGACTAGAGTATGAAGCAGAATGCATATGTGCACTGTGCACTGCATTTAAATACATCTCCCCCACTAAATAATGTGGACATTCATTTGCTATGGGCAAGATACATACGGGATGGATCCGAGGCTAATGACTGCCTTCCTACCCCAATAAAGAAGTCCTATCTAACATCTGCAGCACAGTGGGTTGTTCTTCGTCTTAGAAGAAAGCAGTCGAAGACGAGTGACCCTGAACATTGCTATACTAAATGCACTCCTTTTCGGGAGGAGTATTGGCTAAAGTACTGAAACAAAATGACATTTACATTGTACGCAACAATATTATAAAAGCTATTAAGGTACATTATTTTACACATCCTCATAATCTCTCCATACTGCTTTACTTAATTTGTGATAAAATTGTTGAGAAAGGGTACTTAATGTAGGACAGTCAGTAAAAGTAATTTATCATCTTCCCGCTTCGGTGCTCACGTTATCAGCGAACTCATTTTCTGCATTCATCATGCAATCAGCCTATTATTTGCATATTAATCAGGCAGTGGACCATGAAAGAGCCGCATCCCAGCCAAATGCTGCACTATCTCAGGAGGAACACTCAGTAATTATCATACATCAGTGTTATGATGTGGTAATTGATTATAACATCTTTCTGTTGCCCCTGGGGAGTCCCACTGCTAACCCAGCTTCAGGCATTCTGTGCAGATTTTTCTCTGAAAATTAGAGAAACCATTGCTGTCCTTTTATTAGATTTCTTTTTTTTACCTTTACAACAGACAGCTCTCTGAGCATTTCCAAGTTACTTTTCCTTCTTTTTTTTTTTTTTTTTTTAAATGAAACCTTCATTAGGAAAAAAACCACCTGACTCGGATCAGAAAAAGTAAAAAAACCCAAACCCCCCAAACAAAACAGTTGGGCTCATTCTTGTTCGTCCTCTCTCTTTCAAGGTCTGGTGGCTTTTTAGGTGCTGGTATTGCTTACATAATACCCTCTCCCCATCAAACACAACAAAATGTTACAACTTCAATAGACAGTAATTGCAAAGTTCGCATAAAGGCAGTTAAGCTGCTTTATTTAGGTGCCAAATGAGAGGCTAATTTTGGTCCTCTCGTAAAGGACAAATGAAACATCTGCCAGTTCAAACTTGCACTATTTTTAGGACCCAAGTTCCAGAGGGGTAAAAGAGAGAAACAAACATAAAACACAACCGTAGCTACAGCGCAGCTAATCTCACACCTCCTTCATGTGTGCAAAGCAGGCAGAGAGGAGCCGAGGGGGCAGCTCCTGTCCCCGCACTCATCCCAACCTCCCTTCGGGAAGCGAGAAGGAACCACGCCACGGAGAAGGAGGTTTTGGCCGGCTGTCTGCAGCGGGTCGGGCTACCTGCGAGGAGAGCTGGTGAGAATACCTTGCAAGGACAACGTTACTCTCCAAAGCGGCTTCTTGTCCCGGGACAGTCCCGTCAGAGAGACTCTGAGCACTGACAGCAACATGGGGATATTTTGGCAAGCTCAGGTTTTGCCAATAAATAGTATCAAACAGTGCCTGAATTATTCTGGGAAACAATCGCTGTTTTCAACCCCACTCCAGGGCATTACAGATACAGCCAAAGAAAAAGTATCTTTTAAACTGCTATCAGCAATATCTTTGACAAGTATAAATATGGGACATGTACTATCAGGCCTATTTTACATTTCTTGCTGTCGTTGTATTTTCTCCTTTTGTGAGGCTTTTTAACTGGGTATTTTTCTACTTTCACTTTTATGTAAATTTGATCTCAAATCCACTTTGCTTTGTTTTCAGTGTAAGTTGTGTTTCTCACAAGATTTAAAATAATCTCTGGATTCCTTCACTTGCTGTTTCTCTGGATGGCTGCTGGCAAATTTTAAAACCTCTAATACCCATTTTAGGTGAGAAAAATTCATCAGTTTTTCTTGCACCCTAATGCAAAGGACAGGCTAGAAGGTAACTTAGACGACATCAATTTTCTGTTTTTTTTCTTCTCGAGAATGATTTGCTATCGAGTAATATATAACTCTATAATCAGAACAGGATTTCGTTGTTAGAGTCTAACAGGCTGTTTATTTCCCTGTTTCAGAGCTACTTGGTGGAGGAGACAGCTGTCTCGTGGCTCCATCCCCATTACAAGATGGGAATAACGACCCGCGAGTTCGGTGCTAGCACACCTTTTTTCCAGTGTTTTGGGAGGAAGATAGCCCATTATCTGTTCTTTGAATTGAAAGCAAGGTAATTTTCATCCAGCAGAGGAGCATTTTGTAATTTGCTGAGCAGCGGTTGGGCTGTTGGCTGGGGACGGCCGCGGGCGCGATGGCTAGCTCCAGCCCACCGGTGGCCGCCACGTGGCCACGGGGGCCGGACCTGCAGCCCCCTCCTTTTCCCACAAGCAACCACAAGACCGACGTGAGCTTCTGCCAGCTGCCAGAGCCTCCTATTACCAATAGAAAAATAGCTGCTCCCGCCGGAGAAGAGCCTTTGCGACCTCTTCTGCAGCTGCCGGCCCGCGGGGGACAGATCCCGGCCATCGCCCCGGCTCCTGACCCCCCCCGGAGCGGCCTGGCCTTCCTGTGCCGCAGCACGACTGCGACGGCCTCGCTCGCCTTTCAGTGCTGCTCCAGTTATTTTTATATTTGGCTTTCTAACGTATCAGCTCATCATTTTCCACCCAGCTCCTCTGTGGTTAGCAGCTGGCAGGAGAAGCCCCCCGTGCCTGGCAGCAGGGAGAGGAGGTAATGTGGGCCCCCTCCCCAAAGGAGGCCACTCAGCTCCAAACACACAAGTGGAGGGAAAAGAAAATGCTGGTAATTAATGAAATGAAGTAGTAAGTAATGAAATGATGAACAGTGGAATTCACAGAGCTCTAACATTCAACGGCCGTGGTTTCTTTTAAACAAGGCCTGAAGAGAGCGCAAGGAAGTGACGTGCTCAGATTGATGCAGCAGTTACAGCGGAAGCACGTATTCACAAACTACATCTACTTTTTAGCAACTATTACACTAACTGGTACTCCTACAAACTACCTGAGAAGCGTAGCAGCAATAACGGTGAGGAAAGTTTCTTTTTTCATACAGCTTAAAAAATACACTCATTCATTAATTCTGATTTTTAAAAATGAAGACTTTGAGAATGAGCCATTACTGTGCCTGGCTAAACGCTACTGCAGAGGTGCACGAGCTCTTTGCTCAGAGATCTCTTCCCACACACCAAAGGGGAGTGAGCGTAAGGACCCACATTCCCAAATTAGCCACAGAAATATAAAACATAGCTGCAAGTTGACTGGGTAACTTCTCCAAAATGAATGCTGCGAACCTGTAACCACACTTCAGAGTGAATTAAATTTGTCTTCAGAATCCAGCATGAGTCTCCTCTTTGCTGTATTAATATGAAAAGTGTGTTGGTGCTTTGTCATTGTAATTCAGCCACAAGGAGTATCTGCCTAGAAACCAGTGTTCACTCTATGATTATATATTTTACTTTAGCACTTTTATAACAGTAAAGCTATGACCACAATGAGGATGGAGTCATCTTCCACAAGTTTAATCACTGGGTGGTTCAATGGACAGGAAAGAATACAACTAGGACAGGAATTTCTCTACAAATACCAACTACTTGCAAAGCATTGCTGATGGACAAAGGACTACGGCCACGCAAGACAGCCTAGGGAGGACAGACCTAGGCAGGAGGCAGAAATGACCAGATGATGGCTAGCAATGATAGCCAATGTTATATTAAGAATGAACTTGAAACACTGACTTCACGCTGCATTCCCAGGTCCCAGTAAGGTGCCTTGACAGCGATTCTCCCAGCTTTATTGATACCAGAAAGGCTGCCAGGAAGGTTTTCATGGTCCAAATGTCAGGGAAATGGCACAGAATATGATCACACACATTACAGACAGACTACAACAGCTGCCCTTATGAGGAGCCAACTGATATCCTATGGTTTGAAATGAAGACAGCCACGGCCAACTGCTTCAGAGCCGCAATCTCAAGCCACACAGAAAGAATGTGGAAACTTCACCAGTATGCACCAGTGTGCTTCAGGGTTAGCATGAAGGTAACTGTTTGGCTGACTTAGTTGTTCAGCTCCAAACTTTAAAAAGGCATTTGCACCTAGCACAAAAGGAGACAACCTTCTTGACCAAATGCAAAGACTCAAAAATTGGTCCTCAAACATACACCATCTATGCAAAGAATTCTTGCAGTCCAACTACTCAGCTATTAAAAGCCATGGGATCTCCCTTCTCTTCCATTTTATAGACTACATGAACCACAGACATTCCATGTCATACAATTTTATTAACCCAGAATGCCAGCAAATGAATGCAAACCCACCTCTCTCTTCTTTTTGATTCAACAACAAAAAATAGCTCAGATTTGGGAAGACCTGTCAGCATCACTAGACTGATCCCTTGTCTGATCTCAAGGTACTAAGGATTCAGCTCTCCATGTGCTAATTCCAATCATGCTCTGGAGTACCATCTTGGACAGCTCTGCCCGTCCAAAACAAAACAGTACAATGAAAGAAATAATCATGAACCATGGCGAAATGGCGGGGGGGGTGTGTGTGTGTGTGTGTAAGAGCATCTCCATTGCCACCATGTGGCCAGTGAGCTCCTCCTGTAAGCCCATCAGGATGGTAATCCTGAATATGGATTGCAAGCCTGAAATACACTCTCTCCCCACCTTGTTTCTTTCAGAGTAGTCAATGTGACAGCATCCTTCTGTTATTAGGTAAATGGGAAGATCTACCCAGTACATAGTTAACTACCTGCCCACTCAGCAGCTTCAGTACTGAAAAATATTACAGGAATATATATTACATAAATAAAAATATAATGGATACTTGGGTTTGTCATCATTCCACAACATGTCTGTTAATATTATAACTATAGTAAACCATAGATTGCATTCTGATTTTTTTTCTGGTTTTCTTTCCCAAGGGATGATAAGAAGTAATCTCCCTGTTGTTACAAATGTTTTATTTTGAAAATAAAGCTTTTATGCATATTTTAGTTGATCTAAATACAGTAGATCTTGGGTTTTTAAATCACCAGATAATATGCAATTATCTCAAGCTAGATTCTGATTTTGAAACAAGCTCTAATTAGCTCCCCATTTTATGCTGCTATAATCCTTTCTTCAACTCCCATGAGTGTTACTATTGCTAAGCAGCATGAGGTTAGGAATGATGGATGATACCCAGAAAGGAAGACAAACAAAAGGGAAATTCAAAATCCCCTGAGATCACCCGCAGCTGTATCGGCAAATGAAGATTTCCACATTAGGTCATAAGACGACCCTTACAGAAACACATACCAAAAAGGCACGTCTTTTTCCCACTGAGTATTTGCAAGTCTTTAATGTAGTATATAGAGAGTATATGTCCTTCACAGAGGATAAATACGAAAGTGAATAAAAATTCAGCTTTCCTGGGAGTAGCTATGAAATCAACAGCACCAAAAGAGAAACTTTGTCTTAATGTCATATAGATGCTCAGTAAAGACATAAGACCCCAAAATAAAACAAACTAATAAGAGCTATATACAGTACAAGTATTTAGAAAAATATCCAAGCACATAAACCTTCTTCTGGCACATGGCTACTGTCTAAACCCAACCCAGCTCTGATCATCAGTAATGCAACTAAATAAGGGCCAAATTCATCATGAAAAAATGCTGATGCAGTTGGGTGACACTAATTCAACTTTTTTTTCCATGTGATTTGGTCCGTGCTTTTGACACATAAATCATTAAAAAGGCAGATTTACCCAAGGGCATTAGAGCATTTAGGTGGAAAGAAATACACAGAAAAAAATGTTAGAAAAGGCACAGTGATACTATTTTTGACCACCTAGGGTACAGACACCATTTTTGTGTAAAATACATTCACTGAAACTTGCACAAACTCATGAAAGCCTTGATGAAAGGTCACAGGCAGAAAATAGAGATATATATCTGGTTGTAATTTTGGTACAGACTGTGTTTTTTTCAAAATTAATAAATACAGCTTTCAAAGAAGAAAAACAAGTCTGGCTTCCCTTTGCTTTCTCAAAATATATATACATGATGCTTATCCATTCATTCCCACATATAAAAGACTGATGGGTTCATCTGTCCACGTGTGACAATGGAAAATTACCGGACAAAAGAACAGATTTTCATGAATGAGGTGTTAATCAAAACCTTATGATCTAGAAGTGTAACTAACTGGGTCAGAAATCCAGAAAATCTTGCTGGTTTGATAGAATACTGCCAAACGGTAATGAAAATACTCACAGCTAATAAAAGTTTGAGACGTTACTATGCATGTTGACACTCTGTACACTGAAGACCTTCTTGGCAAAGCACTCAGGAGCCACTGAATGTATTAGTTTAATTTTGCTTCTTTCCCTTCATGCATTCAACAAGTTCCAAGCCAATTATATTACATGGAAAAGGCTCCAGACCTTTTCTCGTTTCAAAATTATTCTGATTAATTTCTGTTTTAAAATTACAAGTGTGCAACCTTTTCTGCCTTGATTTTCCTGGGAAATGTCTCGGAAGACCAGAAAATTGGAGCTGTCTCTTTTTTTCCTGCCCTGGAGTGAAGGATCTTTCACAAATGCATAATTATTATTACCTTTTCCAAACTGTTTGCTGCGTTTTTAATTACAGAACAGCTGCTAATAAAAGAAAATTACTAAACTGCCCTTCCTCATTCAAGTAACTTCGTTTCTCTCTTTTGTTCTGCGTGGCATCACAACCTTCCTTATTCCTTTATACGGAGAAAGGCACCAAGAAAAGAACGTTTTGTACAACAATTTTATTTTTAATCATTGGAAAGGAGGAAGAAAAGGGCACAATCCCATTTTCTCATTTGTAAGTCTGCTTTAAGGAAAGAAGGAGGGTGATCATCAATAATATGATTTTATTAGCTGATAGGAACGTGTTGCCTCACAAAATATTAGCTCAAGGGCAGGAACTGACAAACGAGATTGGGAGTGTGGGAGGGGAGCAAAATATCACTGCAGCAAAACTGAACTTCCTGAAGGAAATCACTTTCAGCTACCAGCGATCCTCACGGGAATCCGTAAGGTGGTCGGATTTTAATACTACGGGCTTGTCTTTCAATCTTTTATAATTACAGTTAGTCATAAATATGATGATTAGCAATAACAATGCAGCCTTTTCCCAGCTCCTCTGATTTCAAATTCCTCTTAAAATGGCTACAATTAATTACTCATATTTTCCATGCTGTCTTAGGCGTTTATAACTGTAACAGTTACTCTTGCATAGTACTGATGCTACAAAAAAGTACTCAATGGCACACTTTTAACGAACAGCAGTGTATAAAACGTCGCAGGAAATTTCCATGTTCACTAAATGCTTGGCTATAAGTAACAATAGCCCTATGATTGCAAATAATTTTTTCCCATTTTGGTTTTGTTTTCATGGTTTGTTTTTACCAGGGGCTTTTTTTTTTTTGCTTTTATCTATTTATTTTCCACTGTTGCTCTTAAGAAAAACGTGGACTGAATATCATCACGGATTCTCTTCTAGTAAAATCTTTTAGAATGCAAACTAGTTTCCCAGTAGAGAGAAAAAGCAGTTTGGTTGGGGTATTCAGAATAAACCCAGCAAGCTCCAGAAAAAAAAGTGTTTCAGAGTGCAGAAAGGTGGAAGAAGATCACAACCCATCCTTCTCTGTATCCTGAAATGCAGTAATTCTCCAATACAGGGCACCAGCTAGCAGGGCACAAGTATTTTTCTAGAGTACAAACCAGCCCAAGTGGTTTACGTCAGTTAAACATATCATTGGTAAAAAGTCTGTGTGGGTAGAGTCTGGTATCTAACAGCAGGAACACAGCTGTTCTGTTCCAGCCTCCTTCCTATACTGTGGCCATCTTATAAAACCTTTAGCAAGTCACTTCTCTTTGACAGTCATCTTTGCTGCATCTGCTTTTTTGCAAACAGAAAGGGGAGAGAGAAAAAAAGTCAGCTTGGAATATTTAACAAAGCTTGAAAAAGAAAGACATAATGTGGTCTTTTCCCCACCTTCAAATTAACAAAGCAGATTTTGTGCAAATGAAAGTGGCAAAAAAATATGCCAGTGAGTAAGGCAGCTGGAGTATGTAGATCACATTACAAACGAAAGGCTTGTTTTACAGCCATTGTCACATGTCAAGTTGATAAGCTGAACTATGGTAAAAAAAACAACCCTACAGAGCCAATGATCTCCAAGATCAGACAGAGTCTCTTTACCTAATATATGCAGCTAAATATGTGTACTCCCTACATCTGCCATAGCAACAAGGAGAGAACGAGGAATTAACTGCATTAATAAAAAAATTGAAGGGACTCCTGTATGATACAACAAAACGCGAGAAACCTCTTGGCATCAAAGCAAAAGAAATGTAACAAAAGCACAGAGAATTATTTCAGAGCAAATCATTGAAACCAGCTGATTACCTGAGCTTGCACATCCCTGCTGTAGGGAATCCTGTAATGATGTCACAGAGTGAAGGACTAGATAAGAGAGGAGAGGAAAATCAGGGAACAATAAAAGGAGATGCCAAACCACAAACTAAACAGTAAGCAGGCTCAACAAATAGCAAACTGCTGATCTCGGCAAGGGCACGCTGCTCATTTAAGTCAGTGGCATTATAAGGGTACAACCGAGGCCAAACTCTAGTCTGGCCTTTCTGTATCAATAGGTATTAGGATAAGAGAGAGCCACAATAAAAGCGTAATTGCAACACAGCATTCCCCCTTTAAAGCTTAGTTCTTCTAGCTCACCTCCTGAGAAAGCAATCGATATTCTCCTAGGAACAATAAAAATCCCCTATGCAACCCTAGAAAACAGCACACAAGATTTTCCAGCTCTTTGGCCAACATTTTTTGAATTACGTATCATATTCATGCCTAGATAATATCATCCTAATTAGGAACTTGATAACTGCTGCTTATCAATTACGCATAAACGAGTGCTTCGTTCGTAAACATTCCCAGCACATCCGCCTAGGGACCGGCTGGGCTGTGAGGGTGGATGCTGCCACTTCCAGTAATGCCTGGACTAGCACCGGGTGCAAGTCTCACTTATTGCAAATTTAAAAAAAAAAAAAAAAAAAAAAGAGTTTTCCTCCTCCTCAACTCAAACAACATAGTGGAATTTTAATTACCTTGTCCTTGTTGCTGCCCTTGTGCAGGCAGGACACACTGTCCCAGCTCACCATTCAACCAGAGCTGCATACGAATAAATGGTTCTCGGCCTTTTTGGGTCAATTTACTCCATGGCTTTGGCCTGGAGAGCATGTCACTGACACTTCCTTGGGACAGCCCCAATACCTGAAGTGAAGCAACCAAGAACGGCACGTTAACACATTTGATGTGGAAGGGGGGTAATTTAAGTCACTTCGGTTTCCTTTACTGCTGTACCGCTCAAGTCGGTTTTATATGGACAATTAGTAAAACTGAAAAATGACATCTGTAGGTAATTAATTGATGGAAACGCTTTTCTCCTGCCGTGGTTTCCTTCTGGAGCATAAGTTTTTTCCTGCAGGAACAGAGCGGCAGCACAAACGGCAGAAGGATGGTGCGAGATTTGCATGCTTTTCATATTTTGTGTCAAATAGTTTCATCAGTTCTAACAGGAAAAACACAGAGTCCAGGCACACACAGGCAGTTAAAACAGGAAATGATTGGCATGTATTTTGTTCTCAAACAAAAATAATTGGGACTTTTGAGACTAGGCCTATATTTGGTTGATTTTTTTTTTTGATATGAATTATAACGATGTGTGTTTTTACCTGTAGCAGTGGCTGCTCCACGTAAGTAAATATTTAAGAATACAGCCGACTGCAGCAAAGGGGGAATTTCAGATGGGCAGAATGCAATTACTTGCCTGGAATTCAGCACAGGTACAGGGGTTAAAAATCCAACTTAATGAAAGCTGCCACGGGATCTTTAATGACCCCAAGAGGTCAGGCTTTTCATTTTACATCTTAGTGAAAAGGTAATAGTGCGATGCCAGCTCCTATTATACTATTATATTGATTCAGTTCTTTATAGGAAGAAGGAACACCCCATGTCCACCATTTCTTATAGCTTGGGAGGTGTTTTCTGGTGGTTGGGGACCCCTCCAAAATCCCATGTGTTCCATGCTTAGGGCCCACAACGTGGGAACTTCAGAAAGCCTTATCGTGCATCGCATATCTGTAATCAAACATTACTTAAAAACATCTCAAAGCACACTAAGATACCAAGCACTAGGTGTAAGAAATGACTGTGAATTCTTGACTTCAGACTAAGGAGAGGTAGGGGATTTTCTGTGTGTTTGTTTAAATACCCTTGTGCACATTTCCAAATATTAAAAAAAAGGAAAAATGCTCTTGTGTTCATAATCTTCACTTATAACAAATTTAAGACTCTCCAGTCATGACAATGGTATTACTCAAATATTCCATGAATTCATTACATTAAGCATGAAATATTGAGTCTCAATAACGTTTGCTTCAGCTTTCAACGTTTCTAAACTGGGGGGCCCCATTTCTAATTACGAGTGGCTGAAGCCAATCTTTGTATAAAAACCTATGCAATTCACAAAATACAGGAAAACGAATACTTTCCTGTGTGAGCTTATTTTTTAAATATTTAACATCTGAAGAAAGAACATTTTTCCGTAAGACATACGTGGCATTACCCCTCCGTTAAACTGAGCTCCGTACCAACGTAAGGAGCAGAACGCGCATTCACAATACTGGCGTAACAAGAGATAACCAGTTCTTTACCTTTTCCCCAAAGATCCTTTGGCAGATGCCATTCTTTGCTAGCTTTTCTTTGACCTGCCGCGTTAGCTCTATCGTATCCACTTCCTGGTACATATAAATCTCATACTGCTCGGGTGTCAGTGGAGGAACTGAAGGTTTGGATGGCTTTGACAAAGACACGATAGGGGATGAAGGGAGGGGGCTATTTTGTGGTGTCTCACTGCGACTCGCCCCAGTCATGCTCAATTCAGAACTCTGGGAGTACGGAGATTCAGCGTTTGGCCACTCTTTCCAATACTCTGAAGATGATGGTCCTTGGAGCTGGCTACGATCTGGCCTAGTCTGATTGCTGACCTTTTCTTTTCCACCACTGGCTTCCTCAACTTTTATATCTTCGGGAAGAGCTGCATTTCTTCTCTCGTGCTGCACAGTATTCCACCAATGGTCCTTCCAAGCACCACCACGTCCCAACTCATTTTTAACATGCCTCAACATACCCTGGGCAGAATCACTTATTCCATGAAGCTCTAAAACAGGTGCCTCCTGAGGCTCCTTTTTGAGCCCAGAGAGGTTCTGCAATGCAGAGATACTGGAATCAGTGACAGATGAATGTTTCTTCAGGGATATGGCCAAAGGAGAATAGCTGGAAACCGAAGACATTGCAGGTGTAGATACTAGTTTGGGGGACAGGATAGAAATGTCAGCTTGAGATAAAGGTGGTGTTTTTAAGGCAGGTTCAAGGGCAGCCTGCTGTGCCTCCATTTCGCGTCGGGCTTGTTGCAGAATGGATCGAATAGCATCATCAGAATTGCCACTGCTAGATGCAGAAGGCGGCTGAGCCGGCTCAGCTATGAAAAACAACCAAAAGACTAAATGCAACACAGGAATATGCTTTATATTCAACACGTGCTACTGTAAATACTTCCCTGTCAGAAAAAGGGCTGCAATACATTTCTGGATGGGAGGGAGGAATTTTCACTAAGCAAAGATTTGCACTTTTCAAAATAAGGTAAGATTTCCAAAGTTCTTCACTGGAAAATTTTTATACTTGCCAAAGTGCTGGACATTTGCACACACAGACTCAACTGCAGAAGTCTAGTACTACTTGCATGTTCTCCACCATTGTAAAAATTTTCAAATAAATGCCTTTGAAAATCAAGCCTTCACCTCTTCCTCCCCCACCCCAAGTGGTCAATAACATTTTATAGTTCTATTTACAAAGTTATTCAACCTTTCACTTCTATCTCCACAAATGAATCGTAACGCACACTCGAAACTGAACACAGCTGCATTCACCTGGACATACTATTAATACCCTCTTACAATATAAATATAGTGAGTCCTTTTATCTCCAAAAATATAACACACAAATTACAACAAAGCAAGAACTTTAGTAAGAGACTTCATTATTTCATTTGACAAGCTAAATAATGCTCCTGCTTCCTGTTTTCTTGTTCCATGGTCCCAACCACTGAAATAAACAGCTCTATAAAAATCAGGCTGATGCCTGGCCATCACTCTCTGCCTTATCCGAAGCCCTAGAATGGAGCCATGGGCACTTGCAGAAGAGGTAACACCTAAATGCAATATTTCAGGGGTGAACCAGGACTCGTGTGGCTGTGCTGCAGCAGTCAGGGATGAGCAGAGACTGGAATGTGGGTGTAGAATTATCTCTGCAGAGCCAGGAGGTTTTTGCAATGGCATCTGTTTCCATTTAAGTTAGTCTCCACTGAAGTCCACAGTGCTTGAAAACCAGTTCCTCTGAAAGCTACTCTACAAAGAATGGGGAAAGTGAAGCACTAGATAGTAACAGGGAACCCGTACGCTGCAAGAAGTGGCCTCAAAGTGAAATAAGATTCGAAACATGCTGCGTATTATTCTAGTAATATTATGTCTCATCTGAATACATTTCCGAATTTGCCTCTCTACGTTCCTTCCTGTCACACACTATAAAATACATGAAAAGCCAAGAAATGGGAAAAAAGGCAGTGGGACCATCTCTTCTGTTTTATCTACTGGTTTCATAGGGAGTTTTGAGGCTGAATTAATGTTTGAAAGGAAGTCTGAGATTCTCAGATGAAACATGCTACTGAACAACATGCTTGCAGTTTCCTACACACAGCCCACATTTTTCTCTATGTAATCATTACTTGTATAAACCCATATTATTGAAATCATACATTAACTATTCTTTTCTATTTTGCCATGAGATTAGTTTAGTTTTCATTTAAAGGACAACTATCCCAAACTGTAAATCAGTATTTACTTTAAAAAATGAAACAGAAGTAATGCACAGTACTCTATACTTCAGCATCAGCCCTTTAGCAGTACTGGAAAGTTGGGAGGGCTATGAACCAGACAGAAATGTTAACTACATGACAGCATACAATGAGAAATTAAACTTATCTCGGGCTGAGATGTTAAACTAATGATGTTTTTGGGAAAGGAAATGCTTTTTGGATTTGCCAGTTCATTCACTGAATACATTCTGTAACCAAAAATGAAGTCATATAAAAGTTAGAACTGAGTTTGCCTATATTATAATTGCAGTACATGATGTCCACAGTACGATGGTACTATGTGACTGGTAATTGCTGGCTAGATCATGACCTTCACCCCAACAAATCCATTCCGTTCCCTCTCCCATGCAGTTGTGTCCCTGGGGCCTGAGTTAGATAGAAGAGAAGAGAAAGCACAAGCCATTCCCTCTCCAAGGAGCAAACTGCTAGAAGAAAGGATTTTGTAGGTTTGTCCTGCAGAGTGACTGCCTGCAGGTCTGGAGCGTTGCAAAGAAGGCAGAGCTGTGCACGTGGGGCAGAGCAGAGCGGGCAGAGCGCTGAGCAGAGACGCTGCCAAGCTGTGACACATGTAACCTTAACTTGGGATGTCTTATAGACAGAAACAACTCCACTAAATAAAAATAATAATAATAATAATAAAAAAAAGCTCTTCAAACCTAGATTCAAGGCTTTAAGAATATAATTAACTGACCAGAAAGCTCATGGTAATTGTTTTAATTAAATTCTGAAATAAAAGGAGCTAGAGAGAAAATTAGACTGTACCTGTTTTCTGTACTTGCAGCTCCCTTTTGGCTTGTTCGAGAATGGATTTGATGGCTTCATCAGAGCCAGTCTCCGTGGTTCGGATTCTTGTGGTTATATTACCTGAAGAGGAAAACAAAACTAATGACACCGGGAAAACTTTTATTTGTTTGGTTGTTTTTTTTTTAACACAGACAGCATATACTGATACTCCGCCAGCATGACCTGACGAAAAGTTTACATAGGACCTTTACTAACATTTACAACACCAAGTACTTAACATAATAAAAGACAAATATCCTCATTGTGCAAAAGCCTGCCCGCTAGCTGCACTAGAATGATGAGAACACTGACACCATCAGAGGAAGAACTAGGTGGTCATATATTCCTTTTCCAGGATAACATATATAGGTCTATTTTTTCCCTTTTCTTTTTTTTTGGAAGGGGAGAGGAAACAGAAGGGAAAAGAACCAGAGGTGAATGGAAGAAAGCTAAAAACATAAGATCAGGAAACCTTAAAAATTGCATCAGCTGCTAGGCGAAGTAGGATGAGTATACATTCAGCCCAAAACAGAATTAAAAAGTAACTAGATAAAAATAATTTTTAACTTTCTAGAGGTTAATACATTAAGAGAAACAGTCATTTAAACACAGATACCATTTGAAGTACTCTCCAGCTAAGAGCTATTACTTGGTGGTTTGATTTTGTTTCAGTTTATTTAACCACTAAGGGGAAGAAAAGGAGGGAAAACTATGACTGCGAATGTTATTGTACTTAACTGCATTTTTCATTATGAGATTATCATTTGTAAGTGAGCAAGATAATTTCTGACTGGAGTAAAAATATCTACAGAGTTTCACAGGGCACCTGTTTTTGGTTTTTCTTTTTCTTCTTGCCTTGCTAAAAGAAAAATTCTGCGACTAATGTATAACAAAGAAAAACGTTCATACTTCCTGTTCTGTGATAATTTATTGGATCTGATGTTCACTTATGTTGTTGTCTTTTTCATATACCATACTGAAGTATCATACTAATTTAACAGCATATTAAAGTGTATTTGTCAACATAAGCCCCATGAGAAGAAAGAAGTAAATCTAGAGCAGAAGCAGTATGCAATCGATGTTGTAATTGTGCAACCTTCTGCCTCCAAAATCACAAAAATAGCAAAGAGAGCATTTCAATAGATCTGATGATTTTATAAAGTCACTTCTATCACTTATTTCTTTTTATCTGCGTACACAGCGAGGTTGGGAGTGGAAAAAGTATCCAAACAGGGTTACGTTAGTACAGCAGCAGCAGAATTAGAAAAAGCAAAGTGTTCGTCTAACCCATGGTTTGTTTTATACTTACTGTCTGTTTTTCTATCAGATTCCAGGCCAGAATCAAACTGCACAGTTTTAAGGAAACACACAGCTAAAGCACACTCCACTTCCTAGGTATTGACTGCAAAGAAAAACACCTGCCTGTGACGTACCTTCAGACCCATTTCTTCGTTTCGGTACTTCCTGAAATAGTCTGTTCAGGTTCTGGCCTGGATTCTCTGTTGAAAAACAAGTTTGGTAAGAACAAAACAATCAGGGGATGGTTGCTCTGACA
The DNA here is from genome assembly GCF_947461875.1 of Haliaeetus albicilla. Classification (NCBI taxonomy): domain Eukaryota; kingdom Metazoa; phylum Chordata; class Aves; order Accipitriformes; family Accipitridae; genus Haliaeetus; species Haliaeetus albicilla. The sequence continues at coordinate 8,175,253 of NC_091491.1, forward strand.
TCATGGGCTGTGTGACATGAGAAGCTAGCAACCTGTCTCTGAATGCGAGGGTTCGAGCTGTCCTCGCCCCCTCAAGCCTTTGTCTGAGCACTGGAGGAGCTGGCTACTTTGGAAGAAGCAAGGCTGGCTGATTTGTTAATAAAGATTACAGCTACGTTCGGAAAGGAGATTAGACAGATATAAATAAATGTCTAGAGATACCAAAAATGAAGAGGTTAAAGATGGGCAGATAATCCCCTCAAGTACAATCATCAAAAGGAAGAACAGATTATAAATCTAACAGTGTGCGCTTTCAATTAAACAAAATCTAGGAAAACCCTGCCTGTCCTTTCCAGTATTTCTTGACTGTAAACAACTTACTTTTCAGTTTCTCTAAATGTAAATCTCAGTCTTTGCTTAAGATGAATCACAATGAAATGCATGTTATTTCTTAAAACCACTGCCTTAAATATGCAAAGCTGCTTTAAATTAGGATTGTTTTTTAATTACTCATCTCATGCATCACCTATGATATTTTGTCAAAACACTCTGGGGGGAAAAAAAAAAAAAATCACACAAGACACAACAAGAGTCTGGTCTCAATAAACAACCCCAAATAAAAATTTTCAAGTATTTCTGAGGGCTGATACCCTTAGTAGCTGCTGACCCTTTTCACTCAGTATTTGGCTCTGACATGGAGCTATTGGGAAGTGAGGGATGTAAGTGTCCCTGCTACTTGCTCCTGCTGACAAACACAAGTCAGCGGCTAAAAAAAGCATAAGCAAAGATACTAACCTGCTCGAGTGCTGAAAAGCAGAGTTAAAAAGCTGTGCTTTCTGTACCTGACATCTGATTCGGGTGAAAACGGCAGCAACGCACGAACGGCCCCGTACAGGGACGCGTCCGATTTTTAACCTCTGTAACTAACAGGAAAACCGGGTGAGACCCTTGGCCGGCGAGCACTTACCTCTTTGTCTACCCTGGATGCTGCGAAGAGCCAAGATGTTCTGCTCGTCCGAGAGGAACTGCTTCATCTTATGAAATGGCTCCTTGCCTCTCACAGTCAGTTTATTCCATGGCTTTGGCCGGGCTAGTATCTCACTCACAGACCCTTGCGACAGTCCCAACACATAATGTCCAAATATCCGCTGTCCAATATTGTGCTTGATCAATTGCTCTTTCACCTGACGTGCAATTTCAGCTGTGTCTATCTCCTCGCCTTCAGAGATGCTCCCAGCACTTTCTGACTGGCTGGGAGACGGGGCCATGCCATTTACGTCCGGACTTTGTTGTAATGGACTTTGGGAAGATATGGAGTTTGTGCTGTAAGGACCTGTTGAAAAAATCATGCTTGTGCTTCCTGCTTCCTGCATTGCCTTGGAGTAGAAGGACTGCATTAGCTGTCGCTGGAGGAGAGAGTTTAGTGCAAATTTTCCTGTGGAGGCCAGGGGTAAGCTGGGGCTCGCCAGGGATGAGCTGAAAAAGTCTTGACTTAAACCCGTTGGTGAGAACTGGTGTGTACCATTAGTATTGGAAGCCTGCTCCCCCGCGTTGCGGAGCAACTGAGAAGGAGGGGAGGCCGGCAAGGTTGCAGGACGCTGACTCTCAGGCTGGTCTTTCCCTTTTCTCCTGGCTGACCCTACAAGGAAGGTCAAACATAATGCATTATGGGGGATCAAAGAGGGAAAAACCAAGATAAAAAAATGCAAAGTTTGCCCCGCAAAGGGAAAAAGTGCAGATTTACAAGGGCCAATGAAGTGGCGGTGGGATTTTTGTTTTCGTTTTGGTTTTGGTTTGTTTTCGTTTGTTTTTTTCCATAATTGAAATTTTAATAAGCCAAACAAGGCCCCCAAAACAAACAACATGCATTTCATGTTTGCACCTTTCTTGTATGTTGCAGCCTGGAGAATCCCCCTTACAAACATTAAAACTAGAACAATTACATGAAGTGCAGTTATACATTTAAAATAAATGCAGTTACAGACAGCAAGTCTCTTTGTTGTCTCTCATTCAAGACATTACTCATTGGACCTGACTGAACCCAAATGCAGCAAACATTTACATTTTGGAACAAACCAATTTGAATAAAGGAATCACCATTAGGTGGATGCACCAAGATCACTCAGTTAAAGTCATAAAACGCTTCAGAATTCAGTAATCCCAGGGCCAGTGGCAACTTTTAACTTTCTTCCAGCTGCAAAAACCATAAGCATTCAAGTATCTGGAAATTCCATGACTTGCCATTTAAAAAATGTGCACACAAGATGTAAAAAGCCCACATTAGGAAAGCTAAACGCCAAACACACTTCACTAAAAAGAAAGTACTTTGTTTTTCCAAGCTGACCTGCTGGTAGTATATCTAAATGTATCAGACAGGAAGATTATTGTGTTCTACATGCAAACATTTTGCATAACATTGTGTGTGGGGGAAGAGACTTCTGGTGCCACAGATGATTTTGTTCTCAAAACGGAAGACAGCCTCAAATGCTACCGCTTGGTACATATTGTAATGCCTCTCTTTCCTAACCTTTAAAGACTCTCTGAGGTCTCCAAGTTTTATTTTATTATCCAGCCTATAAAACTGCAGAAATCAAATGTTACTTAGTGTTCTTGTTGCCTCTTAATCTTTCTGCCATGCATTAGCTCAGACATTCATCTCTCACTCAGCCCTCCCTCCCTTTACAAGACAGCAAACAAACCAGAATAGCCGAAAATCGTGTCAACCTACCACTCAGGTCACTATTTGTGATACGCAGCGTGGCGTTCTCAGACTGCAAGGAGCGGTTCTTCTCCAGCAGCAGCACCTCCAGCGGTTTAGATGCATCCTAAAGAAAATCAAAGTGGGAGGTTTGTTTCTAAAAGCATTTAGAGTCTCACTCAGGCACTGAAAAAGAATTTCAGAACTAAAAAACAAATGCTCATCTCTGCTATGAACGCAGCTAGGGAATTCACCATGCATATATTTGCAGGAATTACTCAGTGCTCCTACGTGAGCCATAGAAGAGATTCACTGTTTAGTTTTCATTGTAAATCATTCATCAATTCTGCATTATTTTGAAATGTGTAACGGAACATTTTCTTAATCCTATTTATTTTAAAATGGTACTGGCATGCTTTCAATATAAAAGCTGTAGACTTCTTTTAATCTGATTAAAATAGGAGTTAAGATTATATTATTTCTTCTAGGTCAACTGACACAAGTTAAGCATTTGCTTGAAATGCTGTGTTTCAGCATAAACAGTTTGTTAAAAAATAAATCAGTCACAGAAACCTGCCATTTACCTTCCACTAAATAGCTAACCCTTGATCATTAAAAACCATACTGAAAATTAATGCCAGTATATTGATATTCAGTTCAGATTTCAGAAGCAGGAATTTAATTCATAACCTTTAAACTGAAGAAAGATTAATTTGCTGGAATAGCAGAGCTTTCTCCTGTTTTCTCAGTACTCAAAGGTTTGTTTTCTTTTGTGAACATTATTTTCAAGGCTAACAAAGACTTAAAAATGCTAAAATCCTTGCTCAGCGTACTGTCAGTACAAGAAACATGCAAATCTCAGTGTAGCTGTACACCAGCTCTAGTATCTTTAAATGACTCAACTTCACAACATTATGGTTATCCACTCCAGCACAGCTGAAACGTCATTCTTTGTCCTTGACCACTTAAGAGAAATTAACAGGCAAAAAATGTTCAGTTCAGCTTTTTAAATAAGAAAACATCAGGAAAACAGTGATCAACCCATATGTCTCAACAGCAACAGGAAATTGTCCATGCCAACACCAACGAATTGTAAGACAAAAATTTTTGTTAATTAGCTGAACTGCTGAAGTAAGTAAGAAAACGAAAGTAGGTTCAGTACCTGCGCACCAGAGCTTTCAGATGGTGCAAACTCCATGGATTTCAATATACTGTGGAAGGCAGAAAAAAAAATTATTTTCTATTTCTTCTTTTCATAACAACCCCACTAATGAGCATTAACATTATCATTTCCTACTCTCCAGCAACACTACAAGTGATAACAACTTTCCTTGCAGTAACACAGTCTCATAATGAATATAGAATAACTATTCAAACTAGTTATTGGATAAGAAAATTTTCTCGAGCGTCATCTAAATCATTCCATATGCAATCCCACCAGGCCAGTTTAAAGCGTAAATTTAAAGGTTAATAAGGATATAACATTTTAAGCTGTCAGAAGTGATATAAATTTATCTGTGAAGCTTGAAGGGAATGAGAAAGTTGTAGCACAGCAACAAAGCAGGGGAATCACCACCACAGTTACAGTACTTTATATAATATACAGCAGCTCACATAGCAAGGAAAATATGCACAAATAATCTTCCCGACCAAGACACTACAGGCTAAAAGGCAGTTTTTCATTTTAATAACCTCCTAGTTCTATGGCAAAGGGAAGACAAAATGGCACAATATTTCTTAAGAAATTTGAAAGATCCAAATATTTATAAGTACATTAAGAGAAGAATCTGATAGTCTCATTGTCAATATTTTATATAAATACTGAGCAGTCAAAGGATGTCTCCCTTCAAAGTCTTTCAGTTAGAGTTGTGTTGTCTGGCAAATGAGAATCTTACAGGAATACAAACTTATTACTGTGCTTTGTCTTCTAAATTTTTTTAAATAGGCCTGCTGCAGGCAGGACGTTAACTTCCTCAGACTGAAGCAATAAATGATTCCAGCTTCTCATTGTACAAAGACGACATTCATTTGTTGAAGAAAAATACATGAACAGATACAGATAGCGTTTATACAGCATTTTTCATGTACAAAGCACCAGGAACTTTGTGAGGCAGGGAGAATATGTTTAATCATGTATTAAATGTGGAAACTGAGTCAAAAAAGGCAGAAGGCCAATATTAAGATATAGGAACTAGTTCTGGATGCCACTAGGACTCAGCCAGGCACCCAGCATCCACTAACTGCCTCAGACCATGTGGTGTCCAGCTCCTCTATAAACCTCTGTGCATTAATCCAGAATTAGATGTCCATTAAGTGACACTCTGGAAATCAGTGGTTTCACTGAGTCATTCAAGATCACTCTAAGTCATAGCAAATCCAAGGAAAAAAAAATCATTTTGAGACAGAAACCTCACGCATCTTGCATCTATGCATACTCACTGCATACAGCGTTAATTCTGACAGGCACTCCTACAAATCTAATAACTAATAAAGTCGCAAAATTCTGGCTGTCAGTATCATCATATGACATCGCTGGACGACACCTCTTGCTGGCAGAAACCGCTGTAAGGTAGAGCCGTTGTCCAATACACAAACACATAAAGTAATGCTGTTAAGACTGCTTTACGTGGGCACAACTGCTCACCCACGTGCAAAAGCTCTCCTCTTCTGCTATTAAAGGAGTCGTGTCAGTCAAGGAGAGAGGTTGTGCATTAACGGCTCGAGTTCTGAGAGATCCTGACATTATATTGACATTGCAGGTACGTTTACTCAGGTTGCTAATCACTGCTGAAAGCAAGTGTTTCTTGGGACACCTCTTCAGAGGCACAGCCCTGTCTACCAGGATTCCAAGGTGCTGGGGGAGATAAATATACAGTCTCATCTCGGGGAAACCCCAGCCACTGGTAGGTAACTGTTTTCATCCTCCCATGGATTCTGCAGGGTATGGCCTCTGAAAGGGCAACAGGTAGTAATGTATGTCCTCATGATGCCCCAATAAGGAGACCCATCTGAATTTAAAAAAACAATTTGTAACAGCAAATTATCATATGGCAAACTTCCCCTGGCAAGTCACAGGTGTTTCTCCCATTTCAATTCAGATCAGCAGTACACTTGCAGCGCAGGTCTCCCAATAGTCCCCACTTACCATAATTCAGTTTCCCATGCAGAGCAGTCCTGCAGCATACCAACCGCATTCCTTCTGGATGAGACTAAACCAAAAGAAGCTGCATGCTCTCGAAGGAGAGGGTGTGATGTGCTCTGACCACTACCGTGCTGCCTACAGAACCAGACTGAAACCAGCTGGAAGTGCAAAGTAAGCCTGAACGTATTTAGTGTGTGTATCGGGTTCTCGGCACCAAAAGTCTGGCTTTAAAGCCCTGATCCTGTTGTGCCCTCCACTTGCACAGGTTGCTCTACCAATGCATTTTGGTTCCGAGCACCTCTTGCCAGCTGGGACCTTCAGAAAGGATCCTGAACCTTGCAGCAGCTGCATTTTTCAGTGAGCTTGGAGAAGGCATGCGTATTCAAACCTTGGCTGGAAACTTACTGACCTCTGCCTACTTCGAGTAGATTCTTTGCTACCTGAAACAGCCTTCTGGCAATTTCACAGCTAATTTCCTATACGCTTAGAACCCAAAATATACTAAAAACCAGGCTGATGGTATCTGGAATTGCCCTTGGAGGAATATTCACTACAGCAGGTTCATTTTTCAAAAAAATGTAGAAGTTAAACATGTCAAAAATGACTCTCCAAATGTGTCACAAAAGAGACATTTTCCTCAGGAATATGAGGAAGCAAAATGTTTCCCCTTTGGATTCCAGGAATATCTTTGCCCATGAGATCTCAACTCAATCTGCTGCTCAAGATCAGTTATCTGCTTTTAAAAGGAATGATCTTGTGACTTGAATCTGCACATCTAAGATGACTTGAAAGATCTTACTCTAAAGCAAGGTGTGCATTGGGACAGCTCGACTTTCTGTTCGTATGATCCCAACTGCAAAGGCAGGACGGTTAGCACAGTCGTATTACTCGAGAGGGAACTGAAAGGACATACAGAGCTCTCAGATCTCAAAAATAGGTTTAAAAGCCATTTGGCACAAAAGCCAATGCAGAAAGCAAGGAATCCTCCCACCCCAGATCTTGACGTGGATCCAGTTAAGTTCCTCCAAGGTTAGAAGTTGGCTGATATCGAGATCCCTCAGCCTAGAATGCCTCTAACATTCTTGGGAGGATTAAGGAAAATACGTCAGTGCCAAAACAACTGAGAAGTTTATTCTCTTTCTTCCTGACTGACAAGATAATTTTTTTCTTGGTGCATTAGGCACATTACAAGCAGCTCATTTTTGTCAGTGTTTCAGGGCACAAAGGCAGGCATAGTAGGATTCAGTATGAGGGATACCAGATTTACAGCAATAGACTTTTCATAGTTTCACTTCAGATCAGACTGTCATTCTCAGGTGATGCACATCTTTTGGACCAGATGGGAGCAGAGAGGGTGGCATGACTGAGCTGCTGTGATGATGCAGCATTGCAACCATCTTCAGTGCTCTCACAGAGGGTCTTAATGCCTCCCACCATCCAGCAGGATGGTGTATGGACCCCAGGCCACCTTACAAGCTAGCTGGCTGTCCCTCCAAACTCAGCCTGCCCAGATAAAAATTGTTACCCACAAGTTAGGCGATATAAAAGCTATAACAGCCAGGAGAACAGAGTTAATTTATTGGCACCCAACAAGGGCCACTTCCAAGAGGTTCTCCCATCTATTTCACTGCAGGCTCATCTCGAAATAACAGGAACAGGCGGAAGCACCATATGAACACTCCTGTGTCATGGCTTCTCCTGGACCTCTTATCTGCCTTCCAACCCCTGCCCTCATGTAAGTCAGTGTTGTAAAAAAGAAAAAAAAAAAAAAAGGCATTACCACCAGGAATACAGGGATCTAAATAAGTTTCTTATCTAAAGTCAAGTCATTAAACCAGGTAGGATTTAAAACTCATTTGCTGTTTCGGCACATCCACATTTAGTAACTCATGTAGCAAATTGGAAGGTTGTGGCTTAATTCCCATTCACTACTTTACATATGAAGGCATAAACTGGCTGAAATCTGAAGCTGAGTTTCCTTAACTCAGGAGAGAACATGGACATATTTACCTGTATCACTAAAACGATGACACTTTTTCGAGACCAGTTAATATTCAAGTATAATGACCACAAAAATGGTCAACTCATTTCATCTGACTGAAACTATATACCTACATCAGGGTGTGCTGCAGCTGGCAGTGAACCAGAACCACAGCCAGCGTGGCTTGAATATAATAGCACCAGGGGCTGGGCAGTCACTGGGCTTGCAAAACCAAACCTGCTTTCCATATTCTCCAGGGACGTGTAAACAAAAGCACATGACTACCAGCCTCATCTGAAATACCTCATTAAACAAGGTAACATTTTTTCAGTCTTCTTAAAATACACACAAAAATGCCAGAATGATGAAAGAAGAGATGGAGTTTCTTGCAGTTATTTAAACCTTGACATTAAACATACTTCCAGTCAAAAAACTTCTCTTCTGAACCTGACAGCTTATCTTGTTATAGTTTAAAATGAGGCTCTTTTAAGTCTCTTAAAAACACCCCTTGAAATAGGAAGAGGCTGTTTGTGGCTTTAGTTTAAAACCACAATATATTAGCAAAAATATACAGTGAAACAAGTACAGCATTAAAATGGTAAGTGCTGAACACTGGCTGGCAAAGGCACAGAAAAGGTATTATGGCCAAAGGCCCTGCATTAAATTCTTGGTCCACATTACATTCAGCTGTTGGCTGGGATTTTTTAAAGAGTGTTCCACCTAAAATACCACAGATTTTCAAACTTTTTACCCTTGGTGAACGATAGTTTTAGCACCTTTTCTTCATGAACACTTGTATTATTTACTATTGTGATACTCTGCTGCAACAAAAAGGACTACTCTCAGTTACAGCAGTTGCACTGGTTCTGGATGCAATTTTTGCCAATACTCCCAATTTTCCTGCCTTTGTGGTTTTGCTGAATTCTGTATTGTACCAAGAACACAGATTTGTGGCTTCATTTAACAAGCATTGTTAACCCTAGAGTTTGTGAAAAAATTACGTAAGCATTTAATACTTACTTTAATTCTTTCTTAACCTCTTCATAATCAGCCTGTCCTTTCAGTTTTTCTTCCAGTTGCTTTAAAAGAAAGAACATGGATTTAATTATTTAGATTTTTTCTGCAGGCTTTCAAAATCATCTTTAAATTATTCCATATATACAGCAGTGCACAAGTGAGGGTTAATGACTCATACCCAATTTACATATATTAGAAAACAAACTATAACCAATTCAATGTAAACACAATTATACCTCACTCCTCCTTTGTTTACAGAGTGCCAAGCATTACAGAATTCAGTAGGTCCCAGTTCGGCTGTTTGCAATGTCACTGTCATGTGTTCAATAAAGAGATCAGGGAAGAAGGTATTAAAAATGCGGCAGCTGAAATTTTTACGAAACTGATAAATTGAGTAAACAAGCAGGATGCTTTGGCACATACTGTATTCTTAATACCACAGTTCTTGATAACCTTATCTACAGGAAAAAAAAAAGACTGAAGCTGTTGTTGACTGGAATGCCTTAGGCTTGTTAGACTTCTACAATGCCTCATGCCCAAACAAAACATTTGTACCAAGTCATTTCACAAGCATTGCGTATTGCAATAACTAATATGATTACACATCGGAGATGAAACATTGAGACCACCTCAGCAGGTCTTTTTGCTCAGGTCTACCTGACCTGGAGCAGTCTCAATGGCTTCTCTTCGGTGTGAAGATGCCACAAACATTGAAAAAGACCTCCTAACACAATCCGTAACGCAATGCCACACATTTGGACCTTACCCAAGAGCCCCTGCTCCCAACAACAGTGCTCATCACTGCGGGAAAAATGCTTCAGGAGGCCGATGCTGTTAACGTCACCTGCAGAAGCCACATTAATTTCTCACTAATAATTTCTTTGCTTAGTACAGGCACACCTGATCTAAGCAAAGAAAGAACAGAACTTACTGGCCTGCAACTTCCACGGGTAAGTTCAGGCTAGCTCTGCTTCACTTAGTTTTTGGTGTTAAAATTGGCACAGAATCCCAAAGGTCACAGGAAACAGAAATAACACAAGGGTGTACCACCCTCAAAGACAGAGCATCTACTTTGAAAAGGAAAGAAATATATGACATGAAAAAGAAAAACAGGGCTTTATGTCCAGGAGAGGCTGCCTTCAGCGGAGAAGTGAATTCAAGAAGATCCTACACTCACTCCTGGGCTGCTCATTGAATGCAGGAGGAAGGCAGGGAAGGGCTGCCGTGAACTTGGATAATTTTAGCAAACCTGTTTAAAATGCAGCCTCACAAAGCTCTGCACCAGCACAGTTATGGGTGCATGAGCAGCAGGGCTGGGACAGACAAACAATCAGAAGTGGGAACCTCAACTTCATGCTGTCTTCCCAAAGTAAGCCAGTGTGTAGGTATCACCCATCTCAAAGCCATCCAGTGGGTACAGGCAGCTATGCAATACAGCCCTCACAGATTAGTGACTCCATCATCTGAGCCACCTTAATAATTTAAATGAGGCTTCTTCAGATGACAATAGCAGCATGATGGGGCTTTGTTGGATTTCCAGCTGTTTTGCCATCTTCTAAAGGACTTCCTATCGTGCCCTTTCCAGCTTATGCATTGCTGACATTTCTGCCTTGCCATTAGTACGCACATTAAAAAGCAGTGACAAAGTGGACATCCATGTTATCAATATACAGCCCTCTTAAATTCCTGCTCCTGCTTTTTGATACCATAATCCACAATCCTTAGTCACTGCTGACAAGAGGCATCTCCTGGCAGTAATACATGGGCCCAGCTCTGGCAGCTGTTCAACAAGCAACTCTTAATGGATCACCACCACCGCTTGCTGCAGGAAAGCAGAAACTGTTGTTAAGTGTGGAATTTGCACTCTACGGGACGTTGATGAAACGAGCAGCTTTTTAAAAGGTCTTGTGTCTTAGCATCCTTAGCCATCAGTAACTTGTGCAGTCATTTGGATTGTGTTAAAAAGAAAAAAAACCCCAAGTCCACTTCAGCTAAAAGAGTTTTTTTCACCTGGAATAAATACAGGGCAAGTTTTAGTCATTTCTTCTGACATGTCCTGCCTTACCAAATTCCAGTTACTAACTGGAATTATAGGGAGTACTGACTGCTTTATATAGCAGACACAGCGCTGCATGTATTTTAGCCCTACTAAAAAAACGTATACTGACATAACCAGGAAAATCCTGGCTGATGTGACCAGGAAAATCCTACAAATATTAAAGATGTTTGAGGTTTTGATAACCTCCAACATGTGTTGAAATCTCATTATGCAAATGTACTACATAATCCCAGGGCCCAAGGTGTCACTTCAGTTCTCTTAAGTTTTAAGGAGGGCTACCTACAACATGCCACAGGTTTAAGCAGCATGTCAAGCTACAGCTCAACGCTGAGCAAAAGAGTTACTAGACTTTTTAACGCACCAGATCAGACTCAGTAAGACTGGAGAGGGATCTTTAAATGAAAGCAGTGAGCCAGAGAGCCGTTGGTACTGGGGAGGAGACTCAGCATCATGACTGACAGCTTCAAAACTCGACACAGGCAATGGGAGGACCCTGCTGAACACCACACACACTTTTCAGCTTTCTTTGGCCATGTCACTCTGCCGGCTGCTTCTAACTGCTTTTTGCTGCTCTATAGCTTAAAGCAAAGATACACTACAATTCATCTCTTCCTTAACTCTGACTCATAACATTTTTGGGTCTACAGCAGATTAGTTTTTACAGTGGGGATAGCTGGCTATTTACACTAGTCCTCAGTATAAAAAGTACTGGAATAAATTTAAACTAAACAATATCCTGGATTAATATGTTAGTTACTTACGCAAAGATACACTAAGAAAAAAGCCTTTTGTAGAAACAGATATAAAATACAGAAAAGCTAATGATTCCCATTTTAATGCAATCTATATTAAATGTAATTCTGTATAGGGATATGCTACACCCTGAAAGTACTTCTGGAAATTTTAGGTACAAAACACAGTTAGAAAAAAAGAAGGAAAAAACCCGATGTTGACAGAATGAAGCTGTTTTGGACTCTCGGGTACTTGTATGCTTTCTAGCAGTATGGCAACCAGCAATATTTTACTTTGAATTGTATAAAAAATACATACATCCATCATTCCCAAGTACCTAAACCAGAGATTGATGCCATGGAAAATCTGCACCTAAGTGTATACTTTACTAAACAATATAAACTAACAACTGAGAATGTAATGCCTGTATATAAGCAGACCATTTAGGCACCTGGCATCTTCCCAGTCAATGACTGTTTTAAAATGTATTAGTATGGTAATTGTCTCAAAGAACCCTGTAAAATGCACAGAACATGGTATAACAAAGGTTCAAGCTGTGAGACAATCTGGAGGAACTAATATCTTGCACTAAATATCAACCTGGTTAATTCAGACAAAATATATTCTAACGTCCTCCAACACACAAAAATGCAGAGAGCCAGAGGACAGAAGGAATGGACTGGTGGCATTTCTGCACAGTAACTTTGCAAATATTCCATGTTAAGGAATCGTATTGCATTTGTTGTATGAATGAACCCATGTTAAAGCATGCACAGATTGGGTCCCCTCTTATGTTATTTTAACAAAAAAATCATTACTGTATTATTAACTAAAGTGTCTTAGGTAAATAGCATGGGCTGTATTAAGGGGCTTAAAACATTTTAAAAAACCCATTAGATTAATGTCGTAGTTTAGTTTAGAGTGATAAACTAAAAAGCCCATATTTAATTAACTCAGATTATTTAATGTATCTCTTTGCTAACTAGCACTGTTGTATTTTAACTGCGTAGCATGGAAGCTCTAACTCCCAGCAACAAAGGGTTAATATAATTACAGTGAGAAAAGTCTTGTTACTAGAGGACATGTTTTGATTATTAGATCAGATGAAGATAAAGAAGCAATAATTTTGAAAGTATTTCTGTATTGTTTCATTAAGTCATAGGGTATTAAAGAATTCCCCCAAGATATGGTCTGAGAACATTGCTTTAATTTGTGAAACTGTGATTCATTTTTTGTGGAGGCAACCATTACAATCTCAGTTATTTTAAAAGCAATTCCTCTATAATCAAACATGAGATCAACATATCACCACTGAGATTTCGTTCTTTGTACAACAGATCTCAGACACAGTTTTTCCCAGCATTTTGGGGTAAAAGTACGTACTTTGAAGTATTTTTATAGTGCAACAAATAAGGTTAAAGAGGGCTGAAATGACTAAAACTTTATCAACAGAGTCACTGCATCAGACACTATCAACAGGAACCTAAATACAGAGCATTAGCTGGGCAAGCCTGTGAGAAAATGGAAGGAGATTACTGAAATGAAAATCAAAGACTTGCTCTGTCATTTCTATGATCCTATTCCCTTTGAAGTTAATGGCTAAACTAATACTGACCTCACCAGGAACATGCTTTATTCCAAGAAAATCTGTCAAGTGCAAGGACTCAAGGTATTTTCTATCAGGCTTTACGAAAAAATAACCACCCCACCTCCCCATAATCATGGGTGTAGCCAGCAAAATGTGTCCCTCAAAACCAGGCCAGCTCCTTCCTCCCTCATTAAGAGGGGTGCCCACACGGTGACAGATGGGCAGAGACCAACACTGTCAACATAGGAAACTAATAGGTTTCCTTCGCTCTACTGAATTTTCGTAAGAATTCTGCAAGGCTGTCTTAAAACATGCAGAAAGCATAGTGAATGCAACACTTCAGCTCTCATCCCTAACAGACGTTTCTCCACATAAATTATGCTACACCAGAGCAAAACTAGTAACTGCTAAAAAATGTCAGAATTAGAACAATTTGTAGAGTTTCAATTGAACATTAAATCATTCTGATAGAGGAAAGCTACCCACGCCACAGTCAGAGCTAAGTGGGTACTATCAGCCTCCTGCTTTCAAAAAACTCTCAAGACTATAAAACCTGCAAAACTATGAAGTCTTTAATGGAATAGATAAATTTATCTTGTTTACACTTTGAAGCTCATAGACGGTAGAACAATGAAAGAGACAGGAGTTACAGGAAACTGATTCATAACACATCAGGAAACATTTCTCATGCTTACTGATAGATCAAAACTGTGTGGGCTAGCTCAGAAAGAAAGTAAAGCTGCTGAAGCAAAAGGTAAAAGGGTCACTCACAAAATTGTTGTTTTATCTGGTTTTAGTGCAGTGGTACTGGTATGCAAGTGAATATAGGACTGGACCGCTAATTATAAATGGCAATTACTCTGCAGCAAATATACAGTTAAAAAAAATAATTAAATGGTTATTAAGACTAAAAAGCCTTCTCTCTCTGTTTTCATTTTACTTGTTTTTATGCTCTAAATGATACACTGCCCTTTTCCAGTGGAGAAAACTAGACAGGGTACCAGGCAAATTCAAAGACAGACCACAGCACAATAAACACTCCTGACAAATCTGCAATACCTGTCACTAGAATGGGAGTTAAAAGTTTTAAAACCTAAGAAGGATTTTCTGTGCCTTTTCAGTTCAGCTATTTCACTACATATCCATGGTAAATATATGTTGGGTTTTGTTGGTGGGTTTAATTCTAAAGGTAGCTAAGTTCTGCAAAAACAAATTTCAAAAATTTCAAATTTCAAAACAATGAGAACTAGGTAAATTAAATTTCAACAAAACTGTGATCGCTTAGAATAAAATGTCACAGAAACTAGAACTCAACAGCACCCTGAAGAAGTCAGTGGCTTTTACGGTGCCTCTCAGAACCACAGAAAGCTTGCATCAGTAAACCCCAATATTGGTACGTCAGTTATATCCTTCGAAAGCTGCTGAGCACAGAACTGAGTCTTACTTTAAGTGTGCTGTTCTTGGCAGTCAGCTGCTGCTCCAGCTGTGAGATTTGGCTGCTGGAGTTCTCCCGCAGCTTGGTGAGGCTGCCCTGGAGTCTCTGGACATCTTCTACAAGCTGGGCGATTTCCCGCTCCTTCGCAGCTAGTTCTACTTCCAAGCTGGACCGTGTTAGGACCTCGATGGCCTGCTCCTAATGTGAAAAAAAGTATTAGACCACACAAATAAAAAAAGGCAACAAGCTTGAATTTAGGACAGTTAGGTAAGGACTAAACACGGCAGCAGGTGGCGGGAGAGACAGAAACAATTACTAAATCTGGGACTCCCGTGATTGACTGCGTGAACCTGGAAGATGAACCCTTCTGCTCCCCAGGACAGCTCTTTGGTAAAATAGGGATAATGGAGAGAATAAATTTCCCTATTTCATAAGTGCACTGGAAAGATACAGCCACAAAAGTCAAAGGATTCTATTTAGAGCTATTTATTATTAATAGTCCAAATGCTTTGACAACTATCAAAATCCGTGCTTACAAAATACTAATCAGATAAAATATTCTGAAGTAATGGAGCAGAATTTCTTAATCAGGAACAGCAGAGTCATGTGCCTTTGGCTCTTCGTATGTATGCTGTACGTTTCAGGCAAAATTGTCAAAAATTGCCCCAAACTGCTACTTCCAATGAACTTGCTCCTTGCATGAAAACTGTTCACTGTTAATATTATTGCTAGCAACTAAAGCCCCATTGTCCATGGGGATGAAGATAGATGTGACAGCTGTAAGACAAGGCCATTCTCCCTTTGGTCTCTGCTTTCAGAAATTCCCTTTCCTAAATCAGGATCTTTCTTCTTCCAGTTTTCCACAGCTGCAAAACCTGTCCTCAAGTCTGCAACTTCCTCACTAGACTGACTTTCCAATAGGACAAGAAATAAGAGAGGACAGAGAAGTTAAGAAGAAGGTAGATATACTCAGAAAAGATAATACAGACTAATTGTACCATCTCTTCTGTCTCCTTTTGTATTAAGAAATCAATAGTTATAATGCATTGGAGAGCTCTGAACCTCTCTTCCATGAAGAACGTAAGGAAATCCTTGTGCAGATCTGGGGAGCACAAGGCAGCCCAATGATGAACACACATTCCATTAAAAAGCCTAAAACGCATCTTACAAAGGTTAATGGCTGTTCCTCAGAAAACACCAGTGAAGTAGGAAAGAATCCATTTACCAAGAGAGACAACGATCGTAAGCATTATATCAAAGATCCTACAGCGAAAGAGCTGAAAATTCAACCCACCGACGCTGTCACCCAAGCACTTCCCTTACAATTCAAGATGACATTGCAGCAGATTGAAATATACTCCATACCCTCTTTTCTGGAAAATACAGGCACAACAAAATACCTTTTCCATATCTTCTAAACACTTAGCTTGATTCTCAGTGACTACATACCATTGTATCTCACAGAAAGCTACATGTACGAACAGCAGTTAACAACGCTCTCCTATTACACTGAATTATACTTTTAACTTGAAAAAACCTCTAATTTGCTTGCATGAAACATCACAAGTTGTATAATCATCTGCTGCTTGTGCCTATTGAGACTAGAATGTAGAGTCTGAAATAAGATAGATAATGATCATTTTCATCCTGCAGTAGTTGTCATATTAAATATAAATGAAGTGCAGAAGTACTATTAAATACAAGAAAGACCTAATGTTAAAATAATGATAAGACTAGGACACGAGATAGGAAGAGGCAGGTAATTCACAGTTACAAGTGATATTCAGGCTTTTTATTTTTTGTTTTGCAGCCTGCTTGTCTATCTTTTGACTTCTCTGAGAAAATACTGGGTTGTATTAATAGACGACCAAACAGACCTGGAGGACTTATGGTTTGTTACTCATTCTCTGCAAATGTATTTTAAAGGCAACCCTGTGTTTCTCCGATATCGGTCTCAAGCATGTACATGGCTTGCAAGAAAAAAGCACTGTAAGGAGCACAATTTCTTTTGTTTGTTAAATCTGCTGCTTAGAAGTACACTAAATTTCACTTAATTGCATATTTACATTTAAATACTCCTATTTCTCCTTTGGCAAACAAAACCCAAAATAATCTGTCTGCTCATCTGTGATACCTGTTAACCCAGGACCAGCTGGAGTCCTGTAACAGCACTCTGTGCCCGCAAGGTCTGATCAGCAGAGTCAGCTCTACCAACCTCCCCAAACAGTGGTGTTCGCTTTATTTAGAAACACACAGAGAAGGCAACAAGCAGCCAAACCTTTAGGAGTACAGGATATTTTCTCAATTTCCTAAGCTTCTTTTATTGGATTTATAGGTGTAATTCTCAGTTCAGATACAGTCAGCGAAAACTGCAATGATACCAAATTTATTTCTAGTTCCTCTGACGCTAAGAATAACAAGACCCAGAAATGGGCAGGCAGCAGGCCCTTGCTAACGCAACCAAATCTGGGGAAAGTTGGTTCCCTTGGTCTGAAGCTCTATGCCTCTGCTGTGCCCTCCAGGCAGGCATGTGCTGATGGCCCACCAAGGCACTCTGTTATACTGCATCGCTGCCTTTATTTTTCCTCTGCTGATGCTCTTACCAATGTCAAATCATTTCTGAGAGTTGCTGCTATCCACCTGGACCGGCAGCCACGGAGAGCTATGGATCACTGCACCAGTCACCACGCAGCAGAGGACCTCTGTCCCTCCTGTGGTCTTCTGCAGCCGCCAACCCCCTCAGAAGTCTAACCAAACCGCAATTCCAAAGGAACACAATTCCATTTCAGTTAAAATACTACTCCAAATAGATATTTTTATAGCTGTGAGCATAAATTGAAAGAGCTGTACTGCAGGAATGTCAGAAACCTGTAAGTCAGTAAATATTTTCTCTCACCACATCAGGTGCCTTCTGGATCTGCGTAGCAAGCTGGAGAGATTTGTTAGCTGACGAGAGTTGCTCCCTTAAGGTCTCTGCCTCTCTCTGAGCCACCTCTGCCCTCTGAAGGAAATGAAAAGGGGTGAAAAGAGAAAGTACATTCAGTTTAACAACTGACAATTATTACAAGAACATTCATCAATTCATGCCTGACTGAATATAATTGATTTTCCTAAACACTCAACCTAATAAATGTTAGAAAAAAACATAGAATGTGATGGATTTTTATTTTAAACAGTACAAGGAAGAAATAATTGAGCGATTATGACAGTAATTTAACGCTAGGAGCAAGGAATCCCCTGCTGATACTAATGCTGCGGCCCACTGAATTTCCCAGACTGAATAAATACAAGTGGAAATGGAGTCTTTTTATTCAATTTCTTTCTATTCTCATAGACCAAGCAGATTTTATTGCAAGGTTCCTCATGGGAATAATTCTCACGGGTAAATGCTGAATTAAAAGATATTCTGACCATTCTCTCTAACACACATACAATGTTGTGGGCTGTCTTTCTTCAGTAATTATTTCCCAAAACATGAATCGTTAGATTCTGTTCTTTCTGCAGGTCTATTTATTCAACAATATTTAACCCTAAACTGACCATTTTGCACAGATCAGTTACCAACTGCTGAGCATTTACGCAATATCTGATAAGCCTGTGACTTGGCTACCACACAAAATCCCCATATAAATACTGAATAATAACAGAAAGGAGAAAAGCAGAATTATGAGGAAAGATTGCCTGTACAAGAGTTTGGGCAGAGACAGATGGATCAGTAACTTCAGGCAATAAATAGCAGCAAAGACCTTTCTGTAAGTGTGTATAAGCTTCTGTTAAGAAAAGCAGAACAAAGCCTGGTTGCTTTTACAGTATATACTCCTCCTGGCCAGACTTTCTTTTTTTAAAAAAAGAAAAAAGTATTTTATTGTTATAAAACCACACTGCTTACCTCCTTGAGTAACCACTGCTTTTCACCTGGGCTACTTCATGCAAATAATGCTGCACTTTCAGCAGAAAATAGCTAAAATAATTTTCTATCTCCACTTCCAAGATGTATCGCCAACTCTTCCAAACCCATGAGCTGTCACCAATCAAGGCCAAAACTTTTCTTGACCAACTTTTACCCTTTACACTGATAGGTCCCTTCCTTTACTGAATAGTAAGTTCACACTGCCATTTTGAAGCCACCAAAACTGCTGTTATTTCTGTGTGCCAGACTCCCTGCTTTTTCAGCTAATCCTTTTGAAAACCTAAGTCATCTAAAATAGCGAATATAAACCCTGCACCCCTATGGGTGTGCATGGTCTTTGACTTACTCACTAGCCAAAGCAGAGAGTCTGTCTGCATGTTTAATCAATCAGTAAACTAACGGCAATCAAATACTAAACGCATCATCTGCGCTATTTGCTCACAACATTATATTAAATGATTTTGCTTAGGTTCTACAGCTCTAATTAAAATGTAGTTGTAAAAAGTACAGTAACGTGGCTCTAATAATCAGAGCATGGGACATAACCTATTGTGTGCTTGAAAAAATGGTAGCAGCATTAAAAAGGCACAAAAAGAGAAAGTTTACGTTGTTTGTGCAGCTGGATAATATCAGGATGAAAACCTGAGCTAACAATACACATTGAGGTAAATTATTTTTCCGCACTTTATTAGATGTGGATGTACGTATATTGATCTAATAACTGCTAAACAACTCCAGCAAAGCAGGACAAGTTACTACACTGTGGCACTTGCTCTTGCATCTACTGCTGTATAAGTAATGGGTTTTGCAGCCTTAAGCAATTCTGCTGATGGCTTCCATTCACAGCAGCATTGTTTTGAGAATCTATTCAGCTTGCATGCAAGCAAACCACAGAGGATATTTCTAATAGATGTTACATCTGCATATACAGTAAGCTGTCAGCTGCCCTTTCTGCCTAGCCTCCCCAGCCAATTCAGAACACCTGTTGTAATCCCGTGAATAATATTAGACAAGATTTCATACTATGCATTGTTAAAAATACATCAGCAGAAACTTTGGGCAATTCTATTTGGGAAATACTGGTCAATTTTTCTTTTTTTTTTTTTTCCCCCAGCATGGAAGCTTTTTAGAGCCAGAATTATAAATGTGTTCAGTGTCTGGAAAGCACTTTTGGGTGCTATTGCAATATAAATTATAAATTACACACACAAACCTGTTAAAAGAACGGTAGTTTCAAAATCGAGCACTTAGAAGTTTTGAAAAGCCAACCCCAAGGCTGCGGGTACGTTCGGCCACTCCCTGCGCACAGAGCTTTGGGAGGCAGGCTGGAACTGCACAGTAACATGCTAGTGCTTTTTCCTGACGAGACCCCCTACTTCATTCAACTCTCCGCATGAATATTGCTCAGCGAGTGAATATTTTGCTTTGTCCTCCTTGTTCTGCGTGTGACCTCTGCAGTTTATTTACTGCAAACTAATCCCACCCTCCTCTGCAGATAGGATTAATCGCTTCCTCATGGGCTGTGGTCTGGTTTCCACCACCAAAGGACCTAAGAGCGTCAGAATCGTTTAGGAACGCCCTGGCACTACCCCCCATTTTGAGCTGTAGGGGATCCTCAAGCCCCCAGCGTATCGCCGTTCGGGTGCTGCGCACAGCAGCGTCAACCACAACCTCACCGCGCGGCACGGGCTGCCTGCGGCCGTTTCTCACCTGCACCCGGGACTCCATACAGCGGCTGCAGCGCTGCTCCCCTGCAAAACCCTCTGGTTTTGCCTCTCTGACTCCTACCCCTCTCTGCTTGTCGCTTTGTCCCCTTCCCAATTCATTCTGGCTGCTGGAAGCACCATTTTGGTCTTCTCTGAGCTTCAGGCAGGCAAAAGCAAGCTCATACTTTGCACGACACGAACTTCCAGAATTAGTCTTACCCCCACGATTTCCTCCTTCCTCTTTTCCTCGTTGCTTCTTCTCCAAACGTCCTTGCAGCAGCCCCGTCCCGGACCTTCTCCTCCTTCCCTCCCTCCCCACCACAAACCTCCTCTCCCCGTCCCGCTCTCACGCCGACGCTGCCCGTCTCCCCGTCGCGGCAGGGGCAGCCTGGGGGAGCATCTCCCCTCCCGGTGCTCCCCGTGGAAGTGGCACTGGACCTTACATTACAACCCAGAGAAGAAAAACCTGGCCGGTTAATGTTCACCCAGCCGGCGCAGTGATAGGCTGCAGCGTGCTTGGGACAGGCACGGACATCAAAGCCCACAAATTCAAACCAGATTCTGTTGAGTTTGTGTGAACTCTTTTTTTTTTTTTTTTTTTCCCCTCAGACGCTTATAGGCTGGCCAAACTTGGGGCTTTTTTTTTTTTTCTTTTGCTACTTGAAGCAACAGAAGATACAACCCTGAGAAAAAGGCAAACCCTCCCTCATCAAGTGCCAAGCTCCCTCTCTTAAATAGGGGCACAGCAGGCTCCTCACCAAAACAGCAAGAACAACTTGTAACATGTGGGGAAAAATGGATTTTTTTTCCTAATCTCGTTCTTAGAAATGGTTGAACAATTTTTCCTGAAATAAGAAAAGACACTGCAGCCAGAGACAGACGCCCAGTATGGAAAATGGCTAAAACCTAGCAATCTTGCACAACTTGGAGCCACTAGAAAGTTCACACAACCTTCTCTTTGTGTGAAACTATCCCGCTTCAGCTAAGAAATATGTATGCCATAGTACAGTTGCTTCTCATCAGTCAGTGCTAAAACTCTTGGTTTCTTACTTCCAAATCTACCATGCACAGCCTAGAAAACCCATGATGACCAGTGACAGTCACACTACTGGCCTTGATAGAGATCATGCAAATCCAGGTTTGTCTAAAACCGCTATTTTTCTGGATAGTTCAATCATACAGTTCCTCCTAATTTCTATACCACTGTTCTTCTAGCATAGGGCTACCTCCCTGGTAACAAAATATTTCAAAATACTTTCATTCTCCTTAATATAGCATGTAAATATTGTACTGATCACAGTGGAGCCAGTAGGTCATGATCACAATGCTGCCGTGTGCTTTCCGATTAAAAAAAAAAAAGAAAAAAGCCTTACACAATATATCCAGTTTAAATTATTCTCATTGTTTCCTGACAAGATAATGAATAGCATGAACTGAGTGCTCTTCTACTTACAGTAAAATGTTAATTTGATCAAAGACCAGTAGTGTGAATAGCAAAATGTGATACTTACAAGCAAAAAAGTATAACCTTTCCCTTAAAGTTCCACCAGCCAAACTATATTTCCTTATTACACGCCAAATTCAGTGCTATACATGGCAAAATCTTCCTATGGGCTAGGAGTCTATATTATCACAAGTAATTCTGCTGAAGTTAATGAGCCTGGTTATGGCAGTAATCGCCATGCCTGGTTTTAAGCACTTGAAACTGACACTCTTACTTGCAAGCTGCTGCAAAAGCTATGTTTCTTGGAGTATGAGAACAATTAAAGCACACTGGTTCAATGTGCTTTAATTTTCTAACTTTTGAGATGTAAGAATTTATTTTCAAACCTTTAAATGACCCTTGCTTTCACAGAACAACAAGGTTATCAGAAAATCTGTGACATGAAAGACTCTTCAGGGCTCTGGCACCTATGTTTTCCAGCAATGGAGAATTACATGAAAAAAACCAAAAAAACTCCAACAAGCAGAAGAGGTTGGGTTCTCTTCATTCTTGTCTTCAGGCTATTGCACTTTCTTTTGCGCTCTGAAAGGCTGCCAGATAAATGTATTCCCAACTGAAAGCTAAGCATTTACAGGAAACTCCTGTGTTTGTATGAAAATAATATTAACCATATTTTGCCTTTATACAGCACTTCTCCATGCAAGGATCTCAATGCACTTTATAAAGTAAATGTTATTATTCCCATTTTACAGATAGTGAAATCACAGGATTAAGTGAATGACCTCATCTGCTATAAAACAGCATAACTTTGCTGAATTCAGCAGAGCTATGGCACACCACGATAGCAGAGCATCTAGTTCATTGCAAAGGGAGTTAGAAATAAAAAGCAAATACTCTGGCAGCATTTGTGGGCAGTATCGGTGTTAGCCTTGGTGCAGATGAAGGAATCATGTCAAGACAAATACCCTTCTTCATGGAAACATAAAAACAAGGACTGCCTCAACACTGGTTTTGTTACCACTGGTGGGTCAGAGCAAAACCCTCCTGCACAGCACTTGCACTACCTATATTGTGTTGCATTTGTGTTGCTAAGTGAAAGAGGAGAATTTATTCCATCTGCTGCTCAAAAACATACATATTTTATAGCAATCTCACTTAGTCGGAATATCTTTTCAAACCCTTTTCCAATGTGATTTGTTAGAGACAGGAAGGTTCCATACCCAATTAAATAAAAAAAATAATCTTGAGAACAGCATTTCTGCTAAAATGCCCTGGTGAGGTTTTCTTTCTACTTCTATAGCAGACACTGTTTTATGTATTTTAGTGGTAGTTTGGTTCCAAAAAATGCTTAAACTCACTAACCCGTCCTCTACAGATCTTAAAATCTAACACTACATTTCTGTGGAACAAATGGCACTGATGCAGTCTAGATGCTTTAATAAATGGTTATGTATTTTAGAAAGAATAGTTGTTCTTGTATTATTGATAACAGAAGTTTCTATATTTGACTTTCTTCCCCCAGGAAAAAAAAAAAAAAAAAAGTAGTAGAAATCTGGGAGCACTATCAGCACTGTGAAGACGGAAAGAAAACCAATGGAAACGTTTTGCTTTTCCAAAGGGATAACATGGCATAGATGCAGAAGAAAAAAAATTAATGACTTCTTTTTCTATAGCTTTCACAATGTAGTCCACCAAAAAGAGTCCCACGTTCTCTTTCTGTTATTACTCCCAAAATCTAAGGATACCTCTATCTGAGTCTGTTTTTCAAATCTATTTCCTCCTCCTCAAGATTAAAATACAATAACCCAGGATCAACCAACCCTAACCAAAGTACTTCTCTTTTTCTTTTAAAAGTGAAAAAGCACTTGTTTTTCAGGAAACCCAAATTACAAAGCCCATTAGACCTTTTTTTTTTTTTTTAAACCAATGTGAACTGAATGTATAAAGCTAATAAACACATCTGGATACACCAGTGGCATGAAACCACAAAGTTAGAATCAATATTAAAACCTTAAAACGAGCCTCTCTCTCGCTCACTTTTTTTTTTAAATTTAACACTCCAAAGTATTTCTGTTTTCACAATATAGGAATTATTCTTTTCAACAGAAACCTCAGTTTTTCTCTTGTACAACTGGGTGATTCCAGGCTGCTAGATGAAGTATAGAAACAGAAGGATAATTCATTTGAATAAATTTGTCATCCCAAAGATTCGTAACTTCCTACCATAAACACTTATGAGAAAGGTATAAACTTGAAAAGGTACAGAAAAGCGCTAACCATAAATATTTGTGTAAAATATACATTCACACAGCTGTAACTGTTACAAATGCAGAAAAGTACGCTGGAGCCTCATTAACTTCACTGATTGGAAATTATAATATTCTGGGAATCAAACAATAAAAAATTCAAAGATGCTATATCCCAAACTATGATAAATCATTTATTTTGACAAGTAAGGGTAGTTTAGTTTTAATTATTTATTATTATACTTCGTAGCATATCAGAAAATATGCAGTGATTTATTGTGCAAAATGAAATCTTAATAAAACGAGTCCCTTCCCCAAACTACAGGATTATTAAATCTTCATGGAAATGCGAGGGTGAACTCTTGGGTTATTTTCGTTATCGAGCTGGCGGGTTAGTAAACTGAAAATAAGCCATTCCTATTGCATTTAGTTATATTTCACTTCAGCCCTTTATAGACCCAAGCCATACAAGTCATACAACCTTGGGGATGAGGAGAGAATCAGAGAGCGATAACAGACCCCCAGCTCTTCTGCTGTCTTGCAGATGACGCAGTTGCATCTTACCGCTAAAGCCAGTGGGGGCTATTGGCTTCAGACTTTACACCCCTGCTAAAGCTACACATCATGGAGCTAATGGCTCCTCTTGAGGCAGGTGAAGGTAGACAAGACGTTTTAATGTACTATTCTTGTCCTTTTTGTACCAGTTTATAGCTCTCAGGACTTCAAGGTGGAAGGGTTACTCCACTGGCTACCACTGACACCTACAGCCCGGCCAGGACCCGCCTCACCCTCACAGTGGGTGTAAATTGGTGTACTTTAATTACTCCATTTGAGCTGTGTCAGTCTGAATGAGACTAGCCCTGCTGCAAAACCCCACTCGAGATCTTGGATTAACAGCACCGAGTGCCTGGATTAGCAGCCGAGGAAGGGCTGTCATCCCAGCAGCCGTGCTGCCACCACATCCCTACCTCCAGCACCCGTTTCCAAACCCCTCTAACCCCAGGTTGCTCCACTCAAGTGAGGGATTTATTTCTCTCCTTGGTTAGGGTTACGGTTTGGGGGAAAATTCAGTTTATACCTTGCGTTAACGATACAATGGAGAGAAACCGGGCTTTGCAGTCACTACCCCTGTTTCTTTCTAAGCAGAAAATTGCAAAGCTCACTGGTATTTAAAGGTAATTATTTCTATGAGCTTGTAATTTCTTCTGGGGATGATAGCACACAAACAAGCACAGAAAGCTCCTGCATGAAACAATTTGAGGAAAAAACAGTGGGAGAAGAAAGGTGATGGAGTCTGAAGACTAAGAACAGCCCATGCTTCACCCAACACGACACGAGGGTGGGAGTTACATCATCAACTCTGTCCCCATGGCTTTCATCACACCTGGATCAATGGCAATGAGGACATCCACCCCCTCATTGCTGCAGAATTGGAGAGGGAAATGGCACTCCCCACCTCTTAAGAGTCAGAGAGGTGTCCTCACATAAAGCAAGGGAAGTTCAGAAATGCCAGCTCTGGATTTAAAAAGGACAGTAACTAAGAAAGGGATTTTAAAGAAATATCAGATATTTTAAAATCTACAGCAAATATTTTTCACATATTTAAAAATTTACAGCAAATATTTTTCACATTTTCAGTGGAAACATTTCGCTGTTCTGTAAATTTCTGCTCTGAATCCCAGTCGTTTGGGTCAGTGTTAATTCCAGAGCAGCAAAATATCACACCAAAATCAGCAAGGCAGTCTATCCTCAAAGTAGGAGTCATGCTGAGCACTACTCCTTTAAAGGTAGCCTTAATAACGGGGAATAAGTACTGAAATGGTAAAAGGAAATGTTAATTTCACTATTAAATACATAATTATGTTAAGTACTTGTTTCTGCAATTGTAACACTTCAGCCTGATGCAAACTCACTTTCTGGCCTGTGCAATGGATTTAATTTCTTCCAATTTTTTTTTCAACTATAGAGGTAAAACACAGGAATTGCTGCTACAAAGATTACTTAGTTACAATTTATAGAAGTGTTTTATAAAGGTAAAGCATCACACAAGACAAGGACTATGGGCATGTTCCAGCAAATCAGCTGAGCTACTCCGGCACCTCGCTGCTCCTGCTCGTCCACTGGTGAACTTCTCCTTCGCCGTCTCCTCCGAGGCCACACGCTCCCCTTGCATCCCTCATCTCAGCGCTGCTGCTTCTCCGATGTTTTGTTGAGCTGCCTTAATTTGCTAAACGCCCAGAAAACAAACCTGGTCCCTTCACTCCAAATTCAGGCTTTTCTGCAGTTCCTGAGCTCAATGGACTCAATGAAGGGTCCCCCAATTGCAAAAGATGCTGTTAGGGAGGGGACAGGAGCACAGCAGCTGGGAGGGGGAACCAGAGGAGGGGGAGATGGGCAAAGGAGAGAGACAATCGCTTCTTCTGGCTTTACAACACCTCAGATGAATTGAACACTGATGTTTGCATACAGATTCAGAGTTTGCTGAATTACAACCAAACTAAAGCTTATGCACATAAGCAGTTATAAATTTGGGGTAATTTAAAAAACCCCAACTAATAAAAGTAAAAAAACCCCACACTGCAGGTTTGTTCCAGTTAGGAAAATATCTTTAGCCTTTCTGTATAAATAGATATATTCCATTTTAGTATGGCAATGAGGAAATCATAAATACCTGTTCTTTAACTACAACCACCTTTGTACTATGAGAAAAGAAAAAACCTACTGGGTAGATCATTGCTACAACTCTGCAAAACATACTGCCTTTGCAAAAATCACAAAATAATTCTACCAAAACATCTTTAACACCTACATCATTTCTAAAAAGTCTACAGATTTTCAAATAATTACTAGCACTTTCATAAATATTTAATGCTATCTACAAAAGTTCTTTGACAGAACTAAAAACCTACTGTGCAAACCTCAATTTCTTTTACTGACTAAATAATCAACACAACAACTTACAAATCTGCCTTCTGCTTCATTAGTATTTTTCTAATTTATAAAGAACTAATGTAAGGGACAGTATACTTGCTATACTTCTCAGCTCCTGGGTGTGGGGGCTGAAAGCCGGTCTGGCAAAAGGAAAAAGACAAAACAAAGCAGCAGCTGGAGGCAGGGTTAGTTTTCAACAGGATCAGTGACCTGGTCTGGCTCATGGTGCGGCTCCACAACCACTACCGACAGCATGAGGCATGCAGCAGGACCACATGGCGGGAAAGGAGGTGCAAGTATTCTTCTTGGAAGAGAGCTGCTCTTAGGTAAGCTTAAACTGGATTATAAAACCATAACCTGAGAGACTTAAGATCTGTAATCTCTGATTTTACCTGACAGAGGGATTAATGAAGGTTCACTGATAAGCAAATGCCTGGTTGAGGTTTCCCTCTGTGAAACCATCACCCGTTGCATATATCACCTGTGAATCCTGCATGTCCACACACATCTCCTTCATCACCTGAAACAGTCACTCAAAGTACAGACTGGACCACAAGAGCACTTTGCTTGGGTGTTGGGTTTGGTTTTTTTAAAACTTTGTATTTTAAAAAGTTCCATACGATTGTGCCACTTTCTCGGGAGTGTGTGCACTGTGAGGGAACGTGGGAGGGACATTTCACAGTCTACCAAATTAGGATCTGCAGGAACAAATTACAATTTCTTTGTTCTCCTGCATGGCACAGTCTGATCCAACCCTTGCTAAAAATTAATACG
The DNA here is from genome assembly GCF_947461875.1 of Haliaeetus albicilla. Lineage (NCBI taxonomy): Eukaryota > Metazoa > Chordata > Aves > Accipitriformes > Accipitridae > Haliaeetus > Haliaeetus albicilla. Next base: position 8,202,895 of record NC_091491.1, read on the forward strand.
CTAAAAACATAACAGAAAAGGAAGGAAAAAGAAAAGTCCACAAAAGCTAGAGCTGCAGCAGAAGGTCAGGCCTCCCCAGGTCAGGCTGCTGGCAGCCCTGCCACTGCTGCAGGGCAGAGGCCCTTTAATTCAGGCAGTTACCTGCACGTCCGAGTAGGGGCCAACATGATGGATTCAGAAACATAAACCCAAGAATAACTATAGTGGGAAACTTAAGTTTAAATTATTAGAAGGTAAATACATGGCAAGCGCTACTCTGCTGCGCATACGATCCTTACAGAGTATCCCTAAAGAGCTGTATTTTTCTCTGAATTTGCATATTTTCTTACTCTACACAGTTATGACTGCTAAGTGCATATAAAAGAACTGTCATGAAATCCAAAAGAGAAGAAACAAAAAAATCAGTCACACTTAGAATTTTATGGGGGACTCATTTAAAATCCTACCTGATTTGCTCTTTCAAGGTCTGTCATGATCATCTCGATTTCATCAGCCCTGGGAGAACAAGAGAGCAGAAGTACTGTTATCACATGAAGAATGCCTGCTATAGGAGCTCATGCACAGTACAATTGCAACATTCATACAAACATCATCAATTTTCAATATTTTTTTAAAAGGACAAAGTAAGACTGATCAGCTAGTCTTCTGACTGGTGAAATCCTCTGGGGTTTCAGCTCTGCGGACTGGTTTGCAAGTCTCCAATTCCTTTGCCTGTTCCCTTTTTGCAATGAAATAAGTGTATTGATATTTGAGCATATTCATCAGATCTTTGAAGATCTTACTCCCCAACCTTCTGCAGAAGGGCAGTGTCATCTTTCCTACATGTAACTGTGCTTCACAAGTGATGATTATGGCGAAGTCAAAGGCTACAGTTCTTCAGTCAACTACTTGTATACACGTACATGAAAGTGGCCTGTTACTCTTCTGTTCCAGTGTGCCTAGAAGTTTGGTTCTAAATTTGGCTAGAATAAAAATATCAGAAGGTCAAAGAGACCAAGAAATTTAATTTTACATTATGCAGATAAGAGTTTTTTGACACAAATTTATGAAACTCTAAATTTAGACTCAGGCTCTCAATGCACGCTACAAAGCTGAACAGGAAAATCGAAGGGTTGGAAACTATACAGGTAGTCAAGGAAAAACAGATGCTTCACATACGTGTATTAGGTGGCAGCTATCAGCCCTGACCCTTTAAAAACCCCAGCATTTCTAAGACTTCGTTCACACAAATGGACCCAATCCTTAAGCAATCTTTTTTTATCATCATGCTGAATCATGGGCAAATATTTCACACACATGCTCTCACCTGTGAAAGGTACCAGGAAAAGGGCCTACAGACCTAAAAGTATATTCTGTATCAGTATAATAAGACATATTACTTCTCCCAAGACATTATGCCTGTCTTATATCTCTGGACCATATGGAAGCAATAAACACTATCCTCATCTCCTATGAACAGCAGCTTTAACCAGCAAGTCCTTTTGCAATCTGCCAACACTATAAAGTCTGTTTTTTGTTTTTAATCTGTAGCAGATCATTATCAGTAAAAGCTGTGAAATACTGGAATTCCCTTCCTCTGCCAATGCAGAAAAGTCAGGGTTTGTTTTTCTGCTGATCCCACAGAAGATCCATTTTTCTGTGCAGGTGTTGCTGGGAAAGATGGTTAATTGAAGTACATCAGGGTACTGGCACACTCAACACTGGATCATTACACTGAATATTGACTTGCTCTTCATCAGCATTTTAGGTTCCTGCATGCACACTTAGGGAAATGCAGTAAAAGATCATAATAAGTAAATGTGTATGTATGTAAGTTAATGGAAAATTATTTTTAATTACAGCCTTTAATGTTGTCAGGGCAACATGAATTGCCATTTGAAAAAATCTTCTGGACAATAATGGAAAACAGATTAACATGTGTTTTCTTGTGCAGGAGAAGCTAATGTGCTCTTACATTGGAAAGATACCATGCACATGACGTTCTGAATTAATAATAAATAATAAACATTAGTTACTGAATTGAACAATCACTCCTTGGGCAAATAAGGATTCAAAGTGTGCAGGGAGTAGCCAGAAGACTCACCTGGACAGGTTGACATAAGCCTACACTAACACTTTCGATCTCTTTAGCCTCTGTAGTTGTGAAATATCTTTTGTTTTAGACTTCAGCCCCAAAATACTTGCTAACCCACGTAAAGAAATTACACTATTTCACATGGAAAAGATGTCCCTAAGACCATGCAAGTGACCCCATTATGAATCTGTAACAGAGATAAGAGCGGAGAGAGCATCCTAACGCACAAAAAAAAAAAAAAGTTTCCCAGCGTGTTACAAATATTTTTAGCCAGGATAGTTTAAGGATCCTCTTTATATAAGCTTATTCATTCAGGCTGAATTTATGTGTGAATGCCTCAGGTTATATGGAGCCAGTAAATGATGTCTGGATTGTGTCACATGCCTCCCAGATCAGAGCTGGGAATGTCCCATCCCAACATGCCGGCTACAGCTTAAGCGAATCCAGTTTCCACTCACTTCTCTGTAGGGTTTGGAGAACAATAAAATCACTGCCTTTCCTCCCAAACAGGGGGTGCCAGGTATCAGCCAAAGGTCTGAAAAACTGCAAAACCTGAGAAGAGCAAAGGACTCAGAAGTGCAAAACACTTGGACCGGGAGAGGAAAAGTGCCCTGCTTTGGGAGCAGAAAGGTTGTTTTTCAGTTCAGCGAAGGAAACTTTTTTTTTGGAGAAAAGAAGATGACTCTGATGCAGAAGAGATGAGCAGAAAGAGGCAGAACTGTGAAGGGGTCTGGACCCATCAAAGGACCCTCAGCCACCTTTAAAGGTCACAGAAGCAAGGGATGGGAGTCAAGGGTAGGGAAACAGATGAAGACAGCAGAGCAAGACAAGGAACAGAGGGATGTGTGAGGCCAAAGGACCAAGGGGAGATGATACCAAGAGCAGTAAAGCAGAGGAGCACCCCAGGCCAGCGGAAAGGTGCGTGGCTGCCAGTAAAACAGGCTGAAACACAGGACTGTGCCTGAAAAATGAGGTGGAAAGACTCAGGACAATCCTGTATTTAAAATGGACAGAAGTATTAATACCAGTATTTGTATGCCATTTCAGCTGGGGTCAGGATTTAAGAGCTCTATTACAGCACTGGTATATGAAGCCAATTACAAAAAAAAGCGACTGAGGATATAGAACGCCATAAAAATGACATTTCTGCCCTTCAGCGTGCACAGATAATTCTGACTAAATCCAGTAGAAGTGTCAAACTGTAGCCAAGGGCAAAATTGTCCCTTTGTCCTTGCATCCAGACACACCAGCTGACTGATCCTGAACTCCCCTTTCCCTCATACATTTTTTCTACGTAGCTTTTCCACACACAATCTGTCTCCCCACACCTAATAGAAGGATGCAACATCTCCAAAAAAATTCAAGCAAAACATCTCCAGCCTAGCAGTCTGCACACCAATGGAGGTTAATGCTGCAACCATAAATGTTATCTTTAAGTAAAGTAATGAATTAAATTACTCTATATTCTTTCCTAGCACAAGTGTCAACAGCATTCAGAAGAATCTTCAAAAGGAATTCAGTCTTTTCATTTTAAAAGCTCAACTACCACATCAGTAGCTAGTACTCAGCAGTCTAAAATCACTTATTTGAGAAAGTCTCTAATAGCTACATTCACTGTTTGCTCAGCAGAAGTATTTATTATAAAATAAATTACAGTTCTCACACCTTTTATGCACTCACAGAAACAACTTGCATTGATTTATTGTTTACAAAGCACCGTGTCGAATTCAAACCTGCAAGGTACGAGGAAACTCCACTTTGGCTGACTGAATTAGTCCCACACAGGTAATTTTTGATGTATTCACCATCCGCCACATTTGCTCATTTTCAGCCCTCCCTATTTCAATATTTCTCTTTATTTCACCGGAACTATTTGACAGGCAAAATACCATCAAGCTCAAGGCTGCCAGCATCTTGTTCTGCAGGTTTTCACTGAAAATCTGGTGAGAACCGTGAAGGGAACAATGGCCAAGTTTAGCAAATCCGTGGCTATACTGGCCCTAAATTTCTGACCAAAGTCATTCCATGCGAACTAAACCCAATTATAAGAGACACAGATCTGATGATTTTACTTTTAACTTCCTTTGTTCCTGAAGCAACACATGACTTGGGCTCTTGTGAGTGCCTGCATTCCCCCATCACCCCAAGAGCTGAAGGCAAGGAGAAAAACCCCAAAGTTCTGCCTTCAGAGAGACACAGTGAATGAGGGTAATTAGTAACAATTACACCTTTTTTCTAGAATACACTGATATTTACAGTGTTTTACAGCAGATTCTACGTTGCAACCCAACATTATTCAGGGTTTGTCAAGGGTGATAGTTTCTTAACATTAAAACAGATAATCAGAAAAAGAATTGGTAAAAGCTGTTTTCAGGAACAAATATTATCTACCCTGGGTTTTCTCATTCCACAGATAGTATAATCATTTATCTGATCTAATTCCTTATAATCTCTGTGTTAGCGGAAAAGTAATCATGTAAGCAAGACAGTTCTTCTGTCTGTATTACAGATAGCTTGTTCTAAGTTTCAACACTTTCAGGCTAAGGAATTTGGAAATAAAATTTTAAGCCCAAGCATTTGGAGCTACAGAATAAGCATCACCAAGTAAAAAGAATCTGAACTGTTGAAACAGCATGACCATGAAATATTCTATTATTTCTTCTCTTGCTACTGTGTTTGAAGTGAAAAACAAAACACATTAAAAGTTAGAGATTTTACAAGGTATAAGCTTTTACCAGTCATGAAAGAGCCCTCAAAGCTAACATGCCATCTATAAAAAAAAGAACTTAAGGAGTTAAAAAAAACCAAACCTACAAACCACCCCACTTTTCAATTCAATTGCTTATGGGAAATAAAAACCACAGAAAGGCTCAATTTTCTTTTTAAGATCAAGATAACCGATTAGGTTGGAACAGCATAACAAGCAAGCAAATTCAAGAATGGGTAACATGGAAGAAGCTCAGTTCTTTTTCTAAATAAAATTAAATCAGATGAAACCCCTAAACACCATGAAGCTATTCACTTGCAAGCAAGAAGAATCTGGACTTTATGATTAAAATCCAGTTGATCCAACTCCTTCATTTAGACACTAGCTTAAAGAGGCAGAAACAATTCCTTTTTTATTAACATGACAAGCGAATGGTTTGCCAAATCTTGTGGCTACAGCCCCCTAAACATTCAAACTTACTGAACCTTGAAGGAAACTGCTGTTGGATTCTTTATACATGGAAGAACTGAAAAATACAGATGACACTTTTGAAATTGCAGTCAGTGGCATGGCCAAGAAACTTCACTAGCAGGGCAGATTAATATTTTGGTTTGGCAAAAAACAAACAACATTTTTTCCCACACATTTGTTTTCTTTAAAAACATGTATAAGTTTACCGGTCAGAGCAAACGGTATATGGAGCCACTGGGGCTTGTTAAAATGTTTTAATTACTAAAACATTACACAGGCAATTTCAAACTAAAAGCATACATTATCAACTAATGTGCATTTATGTTTAATTAAGGAAAAGAGAAAAATCCTACTTGTAACATGTATCTATGATCGTCACAGAGCAAATTTTGACTGAATTAAGTAAACATCTTAGCCTCATAAAATTAGAGGCAGTATAATCTAGTACTTTGCTAGCACAAGACAAAATGGGAAGAGTTATTTGGGACATTTGGGAGAGGAAGAAAAGAAGGAGAAGGGCCAGAGGATCAAAAAAAGAAAAAAAAAAAAGGCAAGCAAAAAAAAGCAGCACACTGAATTTTTTTCACGTTTCAATAAAATTTTTATCAGGGAAGGTTCCTGGGTCTAGGAAGTAATTTCGGATCACTAAACAACGTCAAAATTGCCTGCAGCCCAATGATCACGGCACTCACTCAGGGCACAAGAGCATTCCAGTATTTGAATATTCAATTCTATTTTTATTTCATTTTAAGTAAAAAAGAAGGATGACAAATTTCCTACCCAAATTCAAGACTCTTTCTAAGCTCTGCCGGTAGATGCCCTCATCTAATCCCTGCACCTCAGACAACATGCCAAGGTACACATGGTACTTGGCTTGCTTAATTTCTAGCTACATATGAAGAACAAAACACTTTCTTTTAAGCTGCTAGAAAGTTTCCAATAGAAGGTAATATAAAAAAATCCACTTATTCTGTTTTTCTTGCATCTTATGAATATTGCTGTACACATAGTTTAGGCATTTTTAGAATTCATAATGATTCTAATCCACCAAACACCCATATTAGATAAATCCACCTTAATGGCTAAAAAACCCTCCAAAAGTCATAGACACAAGGATTGTACAATGAAAGAAAAAAAAAAAAGTTATTTCAGCATAACCAGTATAGCACATCAAAGGCCAAGAACTCACACACTTTTTACTACTAAGTTCTCAAATCTACTTTTCAAATTGCAAGAGCTATAGGTTAATATTTTCTTTCACAGCAACCCTCTAAGGATCTTCAGATCAGATAATCCTTTTTCCAATGTCATATAAATCCAGACCTCTTGTAAAAGAATTTCTCTGTTCAGGGATTCATAAATCCACCAACTTTAGTAATGAATTGGGTGTTTCCTTTCCTAGGAACTCAATTGAAGAAAAAATCCCCTCTCTGCTAAGCAGTGAAACACTGAAGGCTTTAAATTGAGAGATCAAAGAAACGCTGGTTTCAGGTGCTCCAGCGATTACACAATACGTCATCTGGATTAATCTGAGGAATGGTTAAATGTCCACTGTACATTGTCCAGACCCCCCTTTGCAGTTATCCTACACTAAATTAAGTTCCTCCCCTAGCAAAAAGGGCAGAGATTCAGTGCTAACTTTTCCAGGTTTTTTTGGTTTTATTAGAATTAATTCTTGTTTCCTCTCATTGGTAGCCTTGCATCCATGCAGTGCAGTGCACTGCATAAGATTCAAGCTGAAAAAATAAACTAAATCGCACGCAAAGATTTCTCATTAAGCACACCAGGTTAGTATCGTAAGTACTGGGATCATGCAGTCGCACCAGCTGCAGGTATGATCTTCAAATAAATGATGTCCTAGGCGCTTGAAAGATGTCAAGTGATCATCAAATATTGATACAGGTTAAAGAAACTGCTTATAAAGCCCAAGATATTGAGCAATACTTGGACAACAGAAGACAAGAATCACCTCGATCGTTAGAAGGAAAAGACCCTGTATAAAACCTCTTTCGGTCTGTAGAAAAACTGCTTTCTAAGAAAAACTGCACAGCACTTTGTTTTCTCTTTCATGGATTAAGTCAGGATTTCAAGGATAAGAAAATCATGTTTGCAATTATAAAGTTTTAAACACAACAGAAATCAGCTTTATTCCAGTGATACACTAGGGAGCAGAGTTTCTAAAGATCAGCAGTGTTTTCTTAATCATTTCTACAGAGAGAAATTGATATGAGTGACACTAATTGATACACTCAATAAAATATAAAGAGAAAAAAAAAGAATTATATGTAACAGAATATATCAACTCATAGAACCCCAGAGCTGTAATTCCCATAGCGTTACACACACATGGCCTTGGCACACTTTGCAAACCAAAGAACGCTTAATGTAAGCAGCTGGCATACTATCATTGTGTTTTTCTCTCCACAAGAACGGGTCTCTTGTGAACTCTGTGTCCAGCCATCATGCTGCCCATCACAGAAAGGAAAACAAACGCGATAAATCCTTTTTCTCCTGGTCTCATGATCAAACATGTCCTCTTTCACAATGTATTTTTGCTTTACCCTGCAAAGCCCTATGACTAGTGTTAAAATCAGTAATTAGGAGTGTCCAGATTTGGATCATTCTGGGCTTCCTCCCACCTCAGACCACTGGTAGACAATCCTTTGGGCCACTGAGGAGTTCAAAGAAGGCTGTTGAAACACAAGGTAATTTTTGCATCTGAATCTGCAGAAACAAATGACCTTGTTTAGATGGACCTAAAAATTGGTTTCCACTTCTGAGGGAGCTGGTGAGAAGACCGCACCCTCACGAGCTGTCGACTCGTGTTCCTGCAGGTTCTAGTACTGGCAGGCAAAGAGAGGAGTCCCCACAATTCAGTTCTGGTACAATCATTTTGACCTGCCTTTAGAGACTATGGAGAAAAGCAGAAAGAACTTTCTGATGTTTAATTTTTGATGTATTTATGCCCGAATCCCACCTGCATTAATGTTCTGAGATTGAGATACTGCACCAGTATCAGTACAAACCCACCAGATTTGCAGAATCAAGTCCTCAGGGTGAGGAACACAATCTCCAGGTTCAGGTTATGCCGAACATTCGTGCTCAGAGGAGCCAATTTAGACAAACAAATATTTCCAGCTGCCTTCCTGGCCATTGCCAATCTGCACTGTGCTATGCCCTGGGTAGCAGGAGTCACTGCCTGATCCAATACTACGGCTCTGAGGATTTTCTAACAATGCAAGATGACACAGATGCGGCAAACTCTCTATTTCCTAGTGCCTCCTGTTACAAATTGAAAGAGCTTGCTGCAATTCCCCTCTCCTGACTTCAGTTGATTCAATAACGTACCAGAATTTAAACACAGACACCCTTCCCTCTCCCTCACTTGGACACAAAGCGTATCGAAAGCATGGAATTACTCCTGACTTGGCCTTGAGCAGCCAACACGATGTCAATTTTACATGTTTTATAAAGCAACAGCATGTAGAAAGCAACTCAAATGCAGGTCATATCAAGCATGTGACCCACAGAGCAATCAAAGACTGCCTGAAACTGTCATTCAAGGTTCAATCATCTTCTTGCAGGAAAAATGAAACATCTGTGGCCCAGAGAATTAAGTTATGTATTGCATAATTCATCTGGTGTCTGCCACAGCAGCCATTTTAATGCTCTAGTGATAAACATGTTTGATTATTTTTGTTTTGTTTCCTGTTGCCTCCATGGTATTTCTATTTATCTACCCATACTACAATGCATAATGGAGATAACAAATATACAAAACAGTGTTATAGTCGGCTGATAAGACGTGGGAAATCAGCAGTCTTATTAATCACATTAAGGCAGCATCATTATTAAACCTTATGTTCCCTGTAACTGTACTCATTTTGGTTCTTTTGGGTACACTCTGTAGTTAGATTTGATGATGAAATCATTGTTTCCCAAGGATGCAAACATAAGCTTTAGAGATTTTTCTAATAGAAAGCTGCTCTCCTCATATACAAAGCAAGTTTCTCACTGTTTCCTACGTTTTCCATCCCATCATTTCTTTTTGATCCCAACATAAGCAGGAGGAATGTGCATCTCATACCAGACAATGCAGAGACCCCCTCCTCTGTTCACTTATTCCACTAGTGGTCTGTGGTCCACACTGTGAGAAACCCTAATCTAAAGCATCCTTTGCAAGTCGTTTTGGGAAGTGATTGTTTTACTAATGGTAGCTTAGTTCAATTTACTCCCCAACATGTAAACCCTAACACTTTCTCACCTGCCATGAACTTCACTGACTTTCAGAACATGTCCCTGCAGAGCAGGTGGGAACTTTTAAAGCTCTGGGTCCATGCCCTGCTGTCTGGGTGTTTATTCCTGTTGCCAGGACTTGACCATTTCTGCAGCCTACTCACAGAGCATTAGATGCCAGTTAATTTGTTACACAATTAAACAGAGAAGCTATCATTTGTGCAAAATTTAATAGACTTGGTCAATACCGGCTTGCTCCAAAAAGGTGCTTTGCACTGGCCTGATGGAAGGAAACAAGCAACAGCCTCTGAAGTGGTGGAGTCAGGCATATTCTTACCCATTTTCATGATTTGGAGTCTACAGGATTCCCACAGTGAGCAAAATCCTCACTATAAAGCAACAAGTCAGCACTATTACAAAACCTGATTCGGTGGCGTTTTACCTGAGATACACCGAAAGCTTGCACACTGTTTCCTGTGATGCTCTACATGGAGGTGAGTCAGTGGATAAAATAACACATTCTCCCGTAAGCCCAAATACAAATAAAGCACTGTTTCCTATTGATTGTTCCTATAAAGTTGTTTAGACAGTATCTATTGTAATAATATCGGCTCTCCCATCTGTGCTTTGTAGCTGCCCCCCATTGCTACTTCCTCCTGCAGTATTTCTAAATCACTCCCTTATCCCCTAAATGTCATCTCTTTACCTCCCAGCCCACAAATGGAAATACAGATTATGAATGCTTTCCAGCAACACATACATGGCTGACGAACCAGCAAGTGGAGAGGCAACTGCTGCTCTCTCAACCTGCAGCCCACCACTCAAATGGATTATTTTGTCTGTCCTTCCTATCCAATCCCAGTTCCTACAAGATTCACCAGAGCTCCCTGTGCCGGTGATTTCTAATGCTGTTAATTACTGTTGAAGTCAATCATCAGCTTCCAAGTTAATTTAGGAGGGGAACTGATGAACTGCAAACTGATCACCAAGCAGGCTGGCAGTAAAACAGACCACAAGCTCATGGAAGCTTCTTTTCCTTAGGAAGCTGGGCTGAAGGCTGTGGTCATGCAGTGCTGCTGCTGGCTACATGTGTACGGACGCACAATTAGGCTGCTCTGCTCCCACGGCACAAGAACAGAACTTGCCATTTTTTATTTGACTTGAAAAAAATGCATAGCAAAGTATGAAATAAGAACTTCCTTAAAGACCAAGTCTTAACTGATTAACTCTGCTGCTCTACAACTCACATAAGCTGGTTTATAACTGTTTCGCCAAATAAATAATAATAGTTTGGCATTTTGGAAATACAGCACCTGTAACAATTTAATTGTTTTTACTGATGGAGTTAAAATAGATAATTTACCTAAAATTAGAAACCCTAACTACAGGCATCTTAGGTGTCATTCTTTTTTATCAGAATGGCAATACTTTAAACTGTGAAGAATCAGCAGGAAGAATTGTCTATGCTTTGATTAAAGATCCTCTAAAAATACACACAAGTATTTTAACTTACTCAATAATGTCCCTGGAGTTACAATGTATAAAAATCAGTACATATATCCTGGCAAGGTCATGGGGGTTTTTTGCTGGTTTTTTTGGTTGTTTGGTTTTTTTAGAATCACCATATCACACCTGAAAAATTACTTTAGGTTATGAGTAGTTACAACTCCAAAATGAACAATCTTCCCTCATTCTACATAAATGCTAAAATCACATATTTCTGTATGTTTGTTTTCTTTAAAACAAAAATAACCTCAAAAATTGGACACTGTTCATAATTTTTACTATAGCAACGTACATATTCCAGATTCATGTTTAGGAGTTTCAAGAGGCACTCAGCATCTCTTCTTCTCCTTAACTGCAGAAAGAGCTGGGGAGCTCAGTAATTTGGAAAATCTAGGTATCTATTAGTTTCCTCACTAACTTACTCTGTATCTTCGTCCATCGCTGTAAGTACCTATAAAATGCTTTTCTTTAACTTACCTCAGTCTATATTCAGTGAAACAGATTTAAGTCCATTTGAAAATAAAACAGTACAGTAAGCAATTTTATGTACAGGTGTCACTCCACAGGCATATATCAAGGGAAAATTATTGTTTACCACCACAGCAATAACAGACCATCAGTTCCTACCTTGTGGAGAACGATAATTTTCCAGTGGCCTGAACATGTATTAGGGTAAATATAACAGACTAAAGAAGAGAAATCCATACCTGCTTCAATCTTAGCTGAAAAGCTCAAGTTCTCCAAATTATCTGTCCCCTCTACCCAGTCTGACTTTGGTAACTAGTACTACAGAGTATAAGACAACATCCTACAAGGCCTTTTGAAGGATTTACTGGCATGAAACAAAATAAATATGTCCACTAGGCCAATAATCTCCAATTCACTATTTCTTACCAAGCTGCTTACATATCCCTCCAAGCACATTTACTAACAAGCACCCAAATATGATAATATCCCGCTTCCCTACATTGTTAAATGCACCTGTAGCATCTGGTCAGTGGTTTATGATGGACAACAAAAAGGCATTATTTAGTGATAGAATGTGGGTAAAAATGCAACTTATTTTTGCTTTTGCCTTTATCTATGTAAAGGACATGCACATTGTGCAAAAGAAAAGCTAAACGTTGACTCTGCAGTAACATAGTATTCAAGTGGGAGATGTATTTGGGGAATGAATGCTTTAGATGCTTTTGGCTTTAAAAGTGCATCTAGGTGATGTGCCTATTCTCTCCTAGCTACTCAAGCAAGTATTTCCTTCTGGCTATCAAAGTAAACAGCATTACATGGTCTCTGATAAAGGCAACTGATGTCCTTCTATCCAATAAATGGACTGAAAATAGCATAAGGATGATGGGAGATGTGTTTACTGTACATTTTGAGTAGGCTTTACCTTTCCCATGAGCTATGCTGAAGATTAAAAAACAGGATGATTGCTATCTTTATAATAATGTATCAAATTACCAATATGGTTTTCTCTCTTCCCAATTTGTTCCAGCTTTGCTTTGAATGGAAACACTAGTTCTGTCAAATTGCAATCATGTCACCATTTTGCAGTTTCAGTTTATAGCTATCAATTGCCTGAATCTTGTTGACCTGAGTGACAAAGCTGCAAAAAAACAGGCAGAAAGAAACAAAGGAGGGAATGGGAGACCACAGAATAGAGAAAACAAACCTGCGGAAGGAGAAAAGGTAGGCATTGTCTAAATCTGCACAACAAGCACCAGTTCATTATTACTTAATGGAGACCGATGCCTGAGACACAGAACAATCTCCTTGTCTTCAGATGAAAGGGTTGCCTTCCTCTCTTTCCCTTCCCTCCCTCTAGATTTGCTCTCACTCCAGTGGGGCACCCCAAAAAGCAGACTCAGCCTCCAGTTGCCCTCAGGAGTTTTACTTGGTGGAGGAGCTGGATGGTAGGTTGGCACCAATTAGATGCTGTGCTGGTGTGAATCAGCACAACTTCACTCGAATCACCTGTACCAGCAGAGTATCTGGCATATTTTATTTTTACATCTTTGCTGAATATATAAAGCTGCTCAATTCTTTTCTAACTTAAGCCTCCAGTTTTATCGGATTATAAGAGATGCTCACTAATATGATTGACAGATTGCCTGTCTACACAGAATCTAAACTAGATATATATTAGACAGCAAAATTACTTTAAATAATCCTTCGTGGCAAAACCCAGCAACACTAGGTACTACCGCAAGCCCTTGGAGGACAACAGTGCAGTATTTTCTGATTTAACCTTTTACAATTTTATTTGCAGAAACACTTTTCAAATTCTCTATTTCCCTCTCAACAGTTGTTTAGCCTTTAAAAGACTGCTGAAGTAAAATAGCTTTAGGCTTGACTAATATTGTAGTCTGTGGTATGGAACTATTTGATTATTCTGTTTCAACAGTTAATATAACAGGTTTAGTATTTCTACAGAAGGGGAGTTTGAACTGGAAATAATAGTTTTCTGTTGCTAACGTCAATTCCTCAACACTTCTACTATATCCAAAAGATATGCTGATGTCAGAAGCCTCTTCAGTGGGTGAAAACCATCCTTCCTAAAGGTAACAAACAGCTGTAGCAGAGAAAGGAGGCAAGACAACACTGATCTATCTTTTGGATTTGCCTATTTTTTAATGCAGTTCTAACTCTATTAACCAATTGGTCATAGAGCCACAAAATCAGCATTTGCTTCATGAGCAAGTCCACGCTGTTTAGACCTTCAACAGCCAAACACCCCTCCCTGGTTGTTCCCTGACCTTGGGGGGTGTAAAGGTAAGCCCATAACCACACGAAGTGTCACACCTCCACCGCACTCCCCTCTCCCTCCTGCTGCAGCACCCACATTTCTCCCGGTGTGACACCCTCTGCCCGGCTCTGTGGTCTCACCTGCGAGCCCCGGTGAGCCGGGCTGATCTGTAAGCTGCCGAGCCAGACACGCGGGCTGGGTGTGGACCTACACACTAAGCTCTATGCTCAATGGGACACCCCAGGAAGACACACAGGTTGCAAAGATGCAGCTTCTCTTTCCTCAATTTGAGTTCAGTTGGGTACTTATCTGGAGCATGAACTCGTACACAGGCACAGCCACAGTGCAGGGGAATTTCCCCTTCTTTTACCCTAAGGGGACAGTTTGTGCCATCAGTTCCTGCACTGTACGCGTAAAAGTTTTAAACTTCCCAGATAAAGCCTATCTAGTCTTCTGCTATTTTCTCTAGGCTTAGCTACTTTTATGGCATTAAGGAGTAAATCAGTAATTCAGGGAACCTTAGCTTCTGAACTGTTACACAAACAGAGAGAAGGGGGCCAGGCTTGCTGGCCCCTCCAGCTGCACACAGCTCTGCCTCCTTCCCCCACCATCCTGCCTTTGCTTGCAGGTTGTTGTAGCTGCATCAACTTCCCAAGCCACAGGCTGAAGCGTGCAACAAAATTTTATTTGATGTTATATCAGAAATAAGACCAGCCTGCTGTCATACACACAAAAAAGGTGTGGGACAAGAGGGTCTATAGGGGCAAGATGCAAGAATACATTGTAAAGCTCACAAATTTAATCCAGGGACTTTTTTTCTTAAATTTGTTCCCAGAAATGGTCAATAATGAAGTCTTCCACAGGCCCTGGCCATGTAGCTTATTTTAGGGTATTTGGTACAGCTAACCTTACTACAATACCAGTGCTATGTAGGTAGAAGATATAAGGGAATAGGAATTAACCACAAAAAAACGTGTGTGGGGAAACGTTAAATAAAAAAAGTTTAGTTGTAACAGATAACAGTCAACAGATTCACCAGAAAAAGTGTTACGAGAAAGAGGAAGGCTTATCTACCATACATTACACAGATTGATTGTTAAATACTGACCTGGGTGAGAACTGGCATGTGCCCGGCATGTCTCACCACTGCCAGCTAACTGCCTGGCTCCGCTCTGCATGAACATGGTGCCACAGCATCACTGACAATGAGGCGGTGACAAAAATCAATCCAACAGTCAGCAAGACAAATAAGTCATCTGTATCACAGCTAAAATATGTTTTTGATCAATAATAGAAAATTAACTCATACTCCTTTGCCAAGAAAATAGATTATTTAATCAGAGTACAGACAGACAGAGATGTTACATAATCAAAAAATAGCTCGCTCTGCTATATTTAGTGGCCACTGTCTTTCAGTGAAGAGGGCAAAAGTACACCCATTATCAGCTACAAGCCCTGTACTGAAATGGTTTTCTGATGAGTTAAGCTGGTCCGACATACTTAACATCAAGATACTGTATATTTAAAACTACAATAACAACTATGACAGTATGAAGGCAATGAATAGGGAAAAGACAAGAAAGTCATTGCTGTTCTATGGATACTTATCCAGCTGGATTAAAAGGATCAACTCCCAGCTAAAACTTATACAGCAGGGGATCTACAACAGTGATTTCTAACCCTTCTAACTTTCAGGCTACCTGGAGTTTTCCATCAAAGGATGAAACATTAGTATACCACATTTACAGTTTATGACTGGTTGCCTTTCACAGTTATTTCTGTGATGTCTTAGCAATAACCAGTGGAATTGCAGGAATTTGCAGAACACACAGAAAATCACTGATCTAGACCATCAACACAGAGCTCACTTAATACTACTGCAGCCCAACTGGCCACACTGTGCGCAGCTAAGAGCCTTCCACCATTTCTGAGATCCACAGTATCTTAATTAGAAGCTCAAAGAAATGTCTGTCCATGCATAGTCCCCCAGATGTGAACATCACTACCATCAATGCAATCGTCTTTCCTTCCCTCCAGCTTCCCCACCAAACAAAAAACACTGGAAAAAAAGTGCAATTAATGCTTAAGTCAAGCACCTCTAGCTTTTATGGTTTCAGATACGGAAAAATTCAAACAAGGCATCAGAAAAAACAACAGTTAAACTAAAGGCTGGTTTATAGGCCTTTGACACTTTTAAATAAAAGTGAAAGAAACCCCCATTACTAACTGGAACATGGATAAAAAGAACGTTTAGTAGAATAGCTGGTGATTGACATTGGTAACTACCATTTCTTATATTGTTTTAGGTATCAAAAACAACAAGCAACTACATCAACTGGTATTTGCATCAGGTTTATAGAACTGCTGCATGCAGCACGGGTGTCCAGCCACACCAGCTCTCTGAGACACCGAATGCAAAGAAGTCATGGAAGATGGTGAATCTGCAGGGCCATGCCTTTAAGGTATATTTTTGCCTGGGATGTCCATTTTAGACATTCAAGAGAAACAAAAACTTCATGCAGACAAAAAACTCTTAGGGATCACAGTATTTTAGAAAGATAAGAAAACAAACAGTATAAACAGAAATCAAAGACTGCTGCTGCAGTACCTTAAAGATGCCTCCAATGTTTAGGAAAGCTAGAGAGGAAAGAAAGCACTATGCCCATTAAAAATAATAATAATAATAAAGATAATTATAGCTGGCTCCAAATGTTAACAATTTAATAGTACAGGATCTAAGTACTGTAAATGACTAATGCATGCAGCAAATGTATTCGCAACAGCGTACAAAACAAAGCCCTTAAAAGTAGATAGCTCTGGAAAAAAAAGGATAAACTGTTTTATAACATAAGCTCTGAAGCACATGACATTGAGAAAGTCTCTGTATTATCTTCTTTTTGTGACTGGCAACAAGAACATCTCCTTGATTTGCCAAGATGACTAAAGACCAGTAATGCATGATTTGGGAGCTCCATACCTGCATGATTAGAACAACAATGTTGTATCTTTACAATTCTTAAAAGAACGAGACATGATGGGTGAATTTTTTCTACCTGCACAAAAAGTCACAACGTATTTTAAGACAGTCATCTATACATACAGCCAAGGAAGGAGTGCTGATAAATTTAAGTGGCTACAAATTGGAGTAACTAACAAAACTCTGCTGATTATTTACTATGTGACATTTTGTGTGCATATTTTTTTCCAGCAATATTCAAAAATACAACTTTAATCCCTACCCCCTTGCTGTGACTACAGTTATACTTTTAATAAACTATCAGCATTTCCCCCAAATAATTAATGCAATAGAAGCATAGAAATCAATCCATTCACCCATGTCTTGTAAACAAATACTGATCTGCTGTTTATTTTAGTCAACTAAATGAAGCTTATGTACACATAACTGAGAAACCACAAGTTACAGGTTCAAGTTGTTTGTTAAAAAAGGACTTTTCTGCCTCAATCTGTGCACGATATGGCAAAGATCGGAGTGCAACAGGGTGGGCCCCGCCGGCAGGACAGCTCGGCGTCCAGCCCGAGTCTGGAGTGAGCAAGAACACGGAAACATTTCCTTCTCCAAACATGCCCACACGGAGACCATCACTTATCTTCCTAAACAAACAGCCGCGCAGGTCACTCCTTCCTGCCTCCGGGTAGGCACTTCCCACTGCTACGGGCTAATGAACAATGTCCTTAAGGCTCGGTGGCAGGGGCTCTGGACACCTATTTATCAAGCAGGGAATGAAAGGAGAAGTCACAGATAGCAGTAGCCTTCTTGCCCTCATTTCCTTCGTGGATGATCTGCTATTGAGCTAAAAACAGCAGCCCTGCCAGCTAAAACTTACAGTATATTTTCTATTATCAAAGCCAGAAATTCTGTTGAGTAGTGCTTTCATTCAATTTGCTCATGATGTTCTCTGTTGATGAATATATCTGATTTCATGTAAATGTGATTAAATAAATCAGACAATGCTAGGCTGTATCAGTCTCAAGAGGTTCTAGTTCAAGACGTGAAATACTTGCCCCAATAAGCACAACTTGAACTAAACCTTGTGCATTCTGGATTTTTATTACCTTCTTAACCTCAAAAAACCTCTGGTTGCCTCCTTATTTTTGTTAACGTGGGCGTAATATCGGAATTACAGATTTTGCATAAACTGCCATGCTGATTCAAAGACTTTCATAGTATGTGAGGACTGAAGAAGAAGGTATGGGAAATGAAAAGGAGAAATAAAGAAGATGGAAAAATTCCTGCAAAGTATTTTGACTTATTTGGAGTTCACAGCTCTTGGCACACAGAGGGATCAGGTAACAGGGAAACAAGTGCTGTGGCTGACATTTTCAGATACCAGAAATCAAAAGGAACAACTCTGAAATCCAGGCCGTTTATAATCAGTTGTCTACACGTGATGTTACAGGTCTAATCTTAAGTAGTCTAAGTGTTAAATCCTCATCTGCTGTGCAGAAGTTCATGTTACACCATTCTCTTTGAGAAAGAAAGGACATCAGCCAAAGAATACAGTGATCCCACGCCACATACTCCTTGTAAAATAAAAAAGACTTTCCAAAAAGATATCAGTTGAAAAGCAGCATTATTAAGAAAAGGAACTGTGTCTGCCAGTAGCAATGCCACCTTCCTCTGTCATTCCCCACCAAACTCTCATTCTGGAACTAGTAAAATGACTCCAGAAGATGACAAGGTTATCACCTCCAGCACAACTACACAACAAAAATTTATTTCTAGCTTCCAGGTACTAGGGAATGATATGCAAAGGACATGACTCTTTTTCCTGACAGTCACTTACTCTCTATGAAATTAATTTCAGATAGACCACAAAAACCCCCCACTCCTACAACAGATTATCAATTGCTTTGTGTTCATGTTAGATGCACCTTCTGACAGGAGGCACGAATTTTACCCCTTTATCCATAAGCTCCCAGTCCTCTACTCCTAGAGCCCTTTGGTAAAGGGGTGAAGGATCTCCCAGCCTACACATTTCTGTGATGAAACACATCTGGAACTGCAGTCCACAGATGCAGCTCTTCCCACCCAAGGAAGAACTACTGCCACCAAGGCAATGCTGAGTTTGCACTTAACTAATAGATTAAGGCTCATCCATACCCCCAAAAGGGGCCTTGTTGCAAACGAATTTTGCATATGAAATGGCAGACAATGCACCAGCTGAATGCTGAAACAGAGAAGCTGTTGGTATCTTCAGCAAGTTAGGGACAACACTAAACAACTCAGCTTTAAGTAGAACATTATTTTCCCTCGTATCATACACAGAAGCTGCTGTTTAATTAAAACTAAGCTGCTTAAGCCATTAAACTGGCAAATGGCTATACCAATGACTTATCAGTTGTTAGCATTCAAATAGCGGGAGTTGTTTGTTGTCACACTCAGATGGCAAGTTGCAATGCTAATGCACATTTCCCTACTGGCTCCACAAATCTAAACAAACCCAGGACTGTTATTAAAAGTACTACTGCATTATTACGAGGAATACTTTCTTACCGTGATCTTCAAAGACACCAATATCATGCACTCTGCTGCAATTTAATTATTTCAACTTCTGCCCTAGAAATGTAAGCCATTCCAGTCATTTACCTGCATTTTTAAAAGTAGAACTTCTATTAATTCTGGCTTTGAACCCCACATTTAAGCAAGTCCAGATACAGCCTCCTGATTCAGATCCTGCATATCTCAAAATCAAAATCTGTAATTAAAAAGTGTAACTTACTACAACAGCTACTTTCTTCTGATCACATGCAATTAAAAAAAAAAAAAAATCAGTGTTTTATTTTGGGTCAGTTACGGGAAAAGATCATTCCAGCTATGCAGGCAAACTTCAAAGCCACAGAAGGTGAGCATCACTGAAAGGGCCTAAGTCAAGACACTCTAGAAGACCCCCTGTTTGCTTACCAC